>NC_068395.1:14867120-14984620 GCF_023724105.1 Carassius gibelio | reverse complement strand
GAAACTGCTTGTTGCTGGGAACCGGATATGACAAACTGCTTTGTTTTGAACTGTCTTACAACAGACACGGAAGAGAAGACAATGATGAATAAAGTCGTAGTTTTTGCTATTTTTGGACCAAAATGTATTTCCGATTGCTTCAAAAAATACTAACGGACCCTCTGTCGTCACATGGACATTGATGATGTTTCTCTTAATTTTCTGGTCATGGACAGTATACCGTACACACAGCTTCAATGGAGGGACTGAGAGCTCTCGGACTAAATATAAAATATCTTAAACTGTGTTTCTAAAAATAAATGGAGGTCTTACAGGTTTGGAACAACATGAGGGTAAGTTATTAATGACATACTTTTGCAAATTGGGTGAAATAACCCTTTAAAACACGGCTACGTGTGACTGTTACGTGCAAAATGCTAAATGACTCTCTAAGATCAATAGTAATTGAGAAACGCAGCCCAAGTCATCAGAGGTTAGTCCTACATCCATACTACACTCGATTGTAACTGTTTGACCCAGTTTTAACTTTAGGCTCAGTCACAGTGACTCATCTGAAATCAGAAGAAAAGAAAAGAAAACCAATGAATGTGTAACTCTTGTTTATAGCACTATAAATAAACAATATTGCATAATATTATTGCCAAAACTATTATTCCACCTTGAATAAATACTACTACAACAGCAATAATAATAATAAGAGCAGAACTTTTAAGAAAATTTAGCGGCATAATTTATTCATACCACAATGTGTGCTGGGAACCATGGATGGTTTTTGAGTTATGGTGGCACCCATCATGAACTGTGACATGAAGCTTTTTATTGATTGAAAGTGTCAAAGCTTTAGCTTATATTTCACAGATAAATACCTGCAGAAACAGAACGTATTACAGAACATAACATATTATGAACATGTGGTGGCCTGGGGAAATTTTCCATTCCATTTTGTTTTTGAAGTTCAAACTGTCATGTGAGTCACATCAGGCCTCGGTGTGTGATCTGTTTAATAGTTCTTCTATTCGTTGATTTAGATGAATAAGACGAATAAATACTGGCTACACTTTACAATGATCACACAATGAATCATTTATGATGATATAATGTACTGTATACACCTATTAAATAAGTGTGGTAAGTTAATAAATAAATAAATATTGTATTAAATCTCTCAAATTTTTGCTATAACATTTGTGTTGTCATCCATCAGCAGCTGCAGTATCTCTCAGCTGTATCAGTGCAGTCACTGTGACTCTGACTGACGGAGGTTTTTGTACGACTATTTATCACTGTGTGAACACTGGATCATTGTGGTAACTCTGACAGTAATAATCTCCTGTATCTTCAGTCTGGACTCCACTGATGGTCAGAGTGAAATCACTGTTAGATCCACTGCCACTGAATCTAGATGGAGTTCCAGTGAAACGGGTTGTTGCAAGATATATGAGGAGTTTAGGAGCTTCTCCAGGTTTCTGTAAATACCAGTGTAAGTAGTTACCACCATACACATTACTACTGATTTTACAGTTTATTCTGACTTCTTGTCCTGGTTGAGCTGCTGTTATTGATGGACTCTGAGTTACAGTGTACTGTCCTCTACTCTCTGAAAGAAAGAACAAGAATAACATTAAGAAACAACTGTAAATTATTATTATTTTACACTTCAAAGAACATATAATCATAATTAAAACTGTATTACACAAACCTTGAGCAAACAGTGCGAGAGTCCAGATGATGATGATGATGTTGTTCATTGTTGTTGTTGTGTCTTGTGTGATGATGAAGATTGTGTTCTGTTCTGCTCTCAGTCATGAAGTGTTAAACTCACAGCACTATAAACTCTCTCAGAGCACTGAAGCATGTGCTGATGATGCAAAGAAGTGGGCAGGATTCACAACAGATCGAGCTGCAACAAGACTGATATACTAGACTAGAGTTACAGAATATATTACTCTATAAATTCTATTAGATGAATCAACAACACTAGAAGAAGAGAGTGAATTGTGAGTTTGTTCATAAAGTATCAGGACTGACTGTAAATCTCTAATCAATTCAATCCTCATGTCGGTCTGAAATTGTAAAATGGACAGAAACATTCTGTTAAAAATGGTGACAGATGAAAACTTTAGATTTTAGCTAGAGACTCACCACAAGCCCAGATACAGTACCTTTTACTTGACTTTTCTTTTCTTTTTCTTTTCTTCCCTTTTTTATAAAAACGTAACATGAACAAATGTGTCTTGATTCTTTTGTCTGAAGCTGCAGGTTTCTCTGTGAATCATGATTGAGTTTCATATGAACAACAGAATAATCATTATGAGAAACTCCATGACATCATCCATGATAAAAGAGGTCAAAGGTCACCTCAGAGGTCATCAAACATATTTCTTTAAAAACAAATATGCAAGCAGATGACATGATAATGAGTGACAAATGTAGGATATGAATTCAAAATGAATCTTGTCTATTGTAAATTGAAGTTATAAAAACTTCCACTAATTATGAAAAGAATCTCTTTTTTTTTCAAGCAATAACAAATATTTAGAAACTTCATAAAAAGCATTTTGGCGAAGTAAATGTCTGAGTGTTGTCAGTAGCTGAGGTGTTTCTGCTCTCAGTGTGTTGAAGTGTTGTTTCTCTCTCTCTGCTGGAGTTTGTGTTCACTCGAGTGGAATAGAGGTTTTTGTACGAGTGTTTCATTCGATTGTATCACTGTGGTGCACATTCGGTGGAGGAACTAAACTGGTGCTCGGTAAGTCTGGCTCTTTTAACTGTCTTGTACAAAATTGTTGAAATGTTGTTTAAATGATTTTAATGTTTAATAGAAATTATTTTATTGTCACCTTAAGAGCTTCAAAATAACTTTATATATACTCAGCAAACAATTATTGTCCAAACACATTACTATAATGTCTCACTTTGAGTTTTATCAGTTTTATCATTTAGTTTGACAAAATGCTGATTTATTTTGATGCATTTTTACACTTATCATATAAAGATTTGTCATCAGAAAGCAAATATATTTTTTGTCGTTCAAAGATTTTTAATCTCTTTTGCTCATATTGTGCATTAAAAAACATACAAAATACAAAACATATAAATGTTTAGGAATGTTTTTGAAATATTGTGAAATAATTTACATTTGCATTGTAATAGTTTGAAAAGTGTAAAAAAAATAGTAAAAACAAAAGTCTGTAAAAACATTTTTAGTTCAAGTAAGATATAATGTAAGAACTTTATGACAACATATTAAATTATATTGAAATTATACCAGTCAGTGTCGTTATACATTTGGTTTCATTTTATGTTTAATTTATATAGTATAATATGTATCTAGTGATTGTGTAGTTTGTATATTGTGTATATATCAGCTGCAGTGATGATGAATAAGATGAATGATGAGATTGTTGTGATTTTTACTGCATCTCACACGTCTGCTGCTGAAAGTCATGTTGAAATGATGTGAATGCTGCAGGGCAGAAGAGTGCTGGAGCTGCAGTGTGTTTTCTCTGTGTTTGTGAATGTGTTGTGTTTGTCTCCTGCAGCTGGTCCCACAGTGAAGCCCTCAGTGTCTCTGCTGCCCCCCTCTTCTCTGCAGATCTCTGGAGACTCAGCCACACTGCTCTGTCTGCTCAGCTCTTACTCTCCACAGGGGGCGCTGGTGAGCTGGACACTGGACGGCTCAGAGGTCACCGAGGGGGTTGTGACCAGTGCAGAGAGTGAGCAGGACGGCCGCTACAGCCGCAGTAGTGTCCTGACCCTCAGCAAAGCACGCTGGGAAGAGGGAGAGCTGTACGTCTGCAGAGTAACACATGATGGAGCTCCTCATGAGGCCTCGTTCCACAAGAGTCGCTGTTAGTCACTCGCAGTGCTGATGTTTCTCCAGTGAGCGCTGCTCTCTCCTGAAGATGAGTGTATCTGAGTGTCCTGTGTCAGGCAGGATTCACATGAGTCTAGTGCTGCAGCTGTAGTCATTTACAACTCAATACTGAAAGAGAGCTCTAGTGTCAAAGCACTGGCTGATCTTTCAATCTGCTGTGTTTGCTGCAACATTCAATAAAGCTTCTCAACAAACTCCATTTGTGTCTGACAACATCATTCAACTAACAGATGAAGATGCATGTAGTGTTTGTCCAGGTGTTTTTCAGAAGCTCGATCAGTAGCAGTAAATCTAGTCAAATAAAGCTCTTGGGGTTTGAACATGGTCTCTGGAGACAGAGCTGCTCTATTCTGAGAGGATCACAATCACTCCACACTCACAATGTAAATGAGATTTTCACTCCACACTCCCAGTGTCTCTGTTTGATTGGTTACATGATCTGAACTGAAACAGACCAGTTTCACTTCTGCTGTAGTCAAGCAGCACACAGACAAACTCACCATTACAGGAGATGTTTTCTGTCCCAGATCCGGGCCAAACAATCACTTTTCCCTTTATTTTAATAAAGAACAAATCAATCAGTAAAGAGTGAGTGTATAAAGTATACAGTCTATAAGAGTAACGTAACAGATAGACACATGTAACTTAATCATAATCATTTATTACAGATGTGCCAAAGAGCATTACCACAGTAACTTTAATCCCAGTGAAGATGCATTTCAGTTGCAGTCCTCTCTGGAAGAATATAATAGTACCAAAACCACACCAAGCATCACATGGATACAGAGAATTTTCATGATCATTTTATTTAATGCTTGTGCATGACAGCAAACTAATAAAGATGATGTGTGCCCACTCTTTATTATTGATCAGTGTGTGCAGGGGCGTCGGACTGGGGGTAAAACCAGTACTGATTACCAGGGCCCCAAAAGAAGAGAGCGCCCTTGAAAAGTCATTAGGACTGCCTATGCATAGGAACCGGGATCTTGTGCAGCGCCCCTGAGTGTGTGTCTCATAGTAAACCAAATAAATATCACATGGTAATGGTTAAATGATCTCTCTCTCTCTCTCTCTCTCTCTCTCTCTCTCTCTCTCTCTCTCTCTCATGTAAGGATTTTAAGATTATTTGTACTAAGAATGATAATATAACATTTAATAAAATTGTAATTAAGTGCAGTTTAATGCACTTGACTGATTTGCTTAATTTAGAAATGATAAAGTTTCATTCTGTTTTGACTTGCCATTTCAAAGACTGCATTTCAACAAAACTACACTTCGAATTAGAATGTACTGTATGTAATCATTTTACCATTATTATGCAATATTTTATTTATATTGTTTATGATCTTATCCTGATTTGGGCCACATATCACTGGACTGATCTGGGCCAGACTCCTCCCACCAACAATCAGTCCTCATATTCTTTTCCTGATCCAAGCCCTGCCGTTATTGCCACACATGGCCCTGCTCTGGCTGAAAGGGTACATACCATTGCCAAAAGGAGGCCAGCAGTGCCAGCTTGAGGCCACATTTGGTGACAAGTCCATTTGCTATGTGGGGTGTTGTGTGTGATTGTGTTTCTGAGCAGCTGCAGTATCTCTCAGCTGTATCAGTGCAGTCACTGTGACTCTGACTGACGGAGGTTTTTGTACGACTCTTTATCACTGTGTGTAAACATTATTACTGTTAATGTAGTGTAAACTCTGACAGTAATAATGTCCTGTATCTTCAGTCTGGACTCCACTGATGGTCAGAGTGAAATCACTTCTGGATCCACTGCCACTGAATCTAGATGGAGTTCCAGTGTTACGGTTTGTTGCATAATATATGAGGAGTTTAGGAGCTTCTCCAGGTTTTTGCTGATACCAGGCCATACAAGTATATGAACCTGAACAAGCATCTTTCACTACTGTGTTAGTTTTGCAGTTTATAGTGACTGTACCACCGATCTGAACTGTTTTAACAGATGGAGTCTGAGTCACAGTCACCTGCCCACTGAAACCTAGAAACAGAGTTAGAAAGAACAGGTATATATGTGTAATATTCATTGCTGATAATATTATATTTTTTTACTTTAACATTTTCATGAAAACCATACCTGGTACACATATACACAGTGTCCAGATGAGGATGATGATGTTGTTCATTGTTGTTGTTGTGTCTTGTGTGATGATGAAGATTGTGTTCTGTTCTGCTCTCAGTCATGAAGTGTTAAACACACAGCACTATAAACTCTCTCATGCAAAGTGTCTCTATGTAAATGCTCTTCACACACAGAACAGACAGCTGTCAGTCTCAGATGAATTTCTTCATGCATGTTAGTGTTTTGATAAGTATGGCACTATTAGCAGTGTGTCTTGAATTATTTTACTGGGTTGATATTAAACAGAATAATATTAAAGAGCATCTGCTTTCTAAAACTATATAGATTCATACCTGTGAACCATTTGACACAAGACTGAAAACTGAGGTTATATTCCTTTATATCGCTTATAATAAATGATTTTGTTTGCAATTCCATCTTGTGAATTTATTGAACTCTGTTTGTCAATCTGTCAGTATTCTGTTTTGATGATGTTCAGATTCTGAAGTGTTTAATGGTTGCTTGGTGGTTTTGTTTGTGCAAAATTTATTATTAATACTAATTTGATCAATATTTACAGAAGTCAAAATAAAAGTACAGATGGGTGAAATGCTATTTAAATATATGGATTAAAACGTACAATATGTTAAAACTATACTGGGTTTAATTTAATTAAAAACCACTTAGTAAATTTGTCTGTTTAAATTTGAAAAGGTCACGAGCCTCATTTATTAAACATCCTAAATTCCATGGATTTTATTCTATGTCAAAAGTGAGAACAAATAGGAATTTAGTTGCTATGGAAATTAATAATCAGTAATTTAATTTATTGTAAATTAGACATTTACAATAAGCACTAATATTATCATATGCTTTGTGAAGAGAATGCCATTTGAATTAGCTGAATATACGTTTAAATTTCCTTGCCGGTTTAGTTTTATTTATTTTTTCACATTTTTTTTTGTGAGTAAATAAAAACATTTTAAATGCCTTTTTAATTTTTTTTTTTCTTTTTTTTTCCTTTTTTTTTGCATACAGACGGTTTTAGAAATTGTTTATAGAGACATTTAAGAAATTCTGCGCACATCTTTATAAATGAGGCCACAAAACTCAAGCTAATTTTTTTAATCATATGTCACTCAATGAACCATAAAAACACCTGCAGATGAAGGAAATTATGAAACAAGACTGTGAAGTTGTGAACCTCATTAAAACATTTCCTAAGATCACTGTTGGTTCTCTGTTTGTTGACTCTATGTAGTTTTACTGTATCATGAAGCTCCTGTGAGGATGCTGAACATCTGCTGATGGAGCTGCTCTGTTCTGAGAAGAACACAATCACTCAGATATGAGTTTGACTGTTTGACTCTTCATTCTCTGAAATGAGTCAGTAGAGTTGGACTCATGGAGAGATGAGGTTTGTTCATATTCATCAGTTCACACTGAGATTCGCAGCAGTCAAACTGAGCTCTGAATGTTTGAATCAACTGTTGACTCTGTGATGAGACGCAGTGAATGATTCATTCTGATGTGTGTCCTTCAGTGTCTCTGTCACTCACAGCTGTTACTGAATCACTCTGACTGCTCTTTTGTCCAGTTTTCAAGTGACAGCAGCAGTTTACTAACTTCAGTCAGTCACACAAAAGGAATAATGGAAAGATAAAGAGCTAACGCACGGGATTAATTGCTGTAGATCATCTTTTTTCTTTCAAGCATTCCTTATTTTATTATATAGATGTTATATATATTCTTCATTCTATTCATTTATCTTTATTAATTTTGATACGCAATACCCTGTTTTAGCTTAATGGCTGCTCTTTGTTTTGCAACATGTTCCACCATTTTAAGACAAACGGATTTGTTGTGTTATCATATTCAAGAAATTAGACTCAACTACAAACCCGATTCCAAAAATGTTGGGACACTTGCTTCAAGCAGTTCTTATTTACTTCTTCTTGCACGTTTTATGGTGGATTGTGTTACTTATTTTTGGAACATAATTATTGTTTACCGTCTGACGCTGGTTCTGTCGACAAGGACAGCTCCCGTAAACATAAGCATACGGGCCAACCACACGACCCAAGAAGAGTTCGGGACAAGAGGAGAAAAAAGAGCGAGGATCAATATCGGTGTTGCATTTTCTAGATGTAGAGAGCTTCGCATCAAACTTCAGCTAGAAAGAGATGCCAATCTCGCTTGTGTTTTACTCGACAGGTGAGTTGTTTTGATTCGTAACTTTACAGAAAACGTGTGCTATTATAACCATAAACAAGATTAGTATTATGGGGCATAGACGCCAAACGTAGGGCATCATGTCTCTAGACCCATGCGAGGAACAATCTGATCCATAGTCTGATCGCGTCTTTGCATCGACTTTGTTTGCAATCTACTCGCGCAAATCGTTATCACACCATCAAAATGGACAAATAGTCTAACTTGTATGACTAAAAATTTTGTTGTAAACCTTCCATTACTCAGGTCTAATTCAATATAATAAAATTATGACATCAAACACAACATTTATAAAACTTTACCTCATCCGTTAAATCCATGATTTATCTTTCCGTCTGATTGAATGACCGTCAGCGGTTGGGTAGAAGACAACAAATCCCATCATTCCACGCTCCTTCTTAGCGTCATCAAACCACGTGATTGTTATTGTTTTGGTAGTGCGCCCTCTAGTGGCAGGTCCTACAACCTTTACCTTTAACAGTTTTGTTCCTTCTGGAAAGATCTCTAATATAAGCTATATTAAAACATGTATTGATGAATTATTTATTGAAAAATTATGTTTAACATTAATAAAATGAATTTAAATTGATTTGAACTTGAAAACAATTTTAAAGATATTTTTCAAAGATCGTTACACAAATGTTATAGCTAATTCTTATAAAATAGCTGTTTTTTTTATTTATTATTTATTTTTATTTTTTTTGCAACAGGTGACAAGTAAATTTGGTAAGATTTTAGGCTATCCAAAACTAAATTCAGAACGATAGCTTTCAACAGCATATGCATTTAATTATGTTTGAAATCTTGTATTTACTTTTTTTTTCCTAAAATACTTGATGTGAGTAGAGAAACAAAGGCCAAACATTGTTGTGTTGAGTTGAGATTTGTTCTCCGATTGTCAGGCTTCATCTCTCCTACAATGAGCGAGAAGAGATTTACACAAAGATCAGCAGCACTGAAGTGAGAGACAAACACAAGCTTCTCTTCAGCCTGGAGCCGGAGCTGAAGGTGTTGGAAACAGAAGGACATCTGAACAGCTGGAGCAGCAGTCTGACTCTCTCATGAGGAGAAGTGAGGGGAAATCAGTGTTCAGAGCAGATGCACTCCATCTCTCCTCTGACTTCTCACTGATGTCTCACATGGAGACCAACAGCACATGAGAGACTCATTCATTCTTACGCTGAGCTTTACTCTTTTCTCTCATCTGACATCTGCTCTGCTTTGGGGCAGCTGTGGCCTAATGGTTAGAGAGCTGGACTAGTTACCAGAAGGTCACCGGTTCGAGTATCGGTGCTGGCAGGAGTTGTATGTGGGGGGGGAGTGAATGAACAGTGCTATCTTCCACCATTAATACCCATGACTGAAGTGCCCTTGAGCAAGGCACTGAACCCCCAGTTGCTCCCCGGGCGCTGGATCTGTAGCTGTAGCTGCCCACTGCTCTGGGTGTGTGTACACTTCTCACTGCTGTGTGTGTGCACTTGGATGGGTTAAACGCAGAGCACCAATTCCGAGTATGGGTTACTATACTTGGCAAAATGTCATGGCTTTCGACTTTCACTTTTCACAACAATATCAGACACGACTGCATGTCTGCATTTATTCAGCACTGATATGGTTTAACATCAGTAATAAAAAAAAATATTTGTTTTCCTGTGTTTGATATATACAGTCTGTCTTGATTGTTCTTCAGGTGTGTTTTGAGATTTAATGTATCATGAAACTGCTGATGAAGCATAATTTATTCATACCACAATGCAAGGTTGGAATCATGGATGGTCTTTGAGCTATGGTGGCACCCATCATGCACTGTGACATGAAGCTTTTTATTGATTGAAAGTGTCAGAGCTTTAGCTTATATTTTACAGATAAACATTAACAATGTCAATACCTGCAGAAACAGAACACTAGTCATATTATGAACATGTGGTGACCTGGGGAAAATTTCCATTTTATTCATTGTTTTTGAAGTTCATACTGTCATGTGAGTCACATCAGGCCTCGGTGTGTGATCTGTTTGATAGTTCTTCTATTCGTTGATTTAGATGAATAAGACAAATAAATACTGGCTACACTTTACAATGATCACACAATTAATGATTGATGATATAATGTAATGTATACACCTATTAAATAAATGTAGTAAGTTAATAAATGAATAAATATTGTATTAAATCTCTCAAATTTTTGCTATAATATTTGTGTTGTCATCCATCAGCAGCTGCAGTATCTCTCAGCTGTATCAGTGCAGTCACTGTGACTCTGACTGACGGAGGTTTTTGTACGACTCTTTATCACTGTGTGAACACACAACTACTAGGACAGTGAGCACTCTGACAGTAATAATGTCCTGTATCTTCAGTCTGGACTCCACTGATGGTCAGAGTGAAATCACTGTTAGATCCACTGCCACTGAATCTAGATGGAGTTCCAGTGAAACGGCTTGTTGCAAAATATATGAGGAGTTTAGGAGCTTCTCCAGGTTTCTGTAAATACCAGGCTAAACGATTATTAGCATACACTGAACTGCTGGTTTTACAGTTTATTCTGACTTCTTGTCCTGGTTGAGCTGCTGTTATTGATGGACTCTGAGTTACAGTGTACTGTCCTCTACTCTCTGAAAGAAAGAATGAGAATAACATTAAGAAACAACTGTAAATTATTAATATTTTACACTTCAGAGAACATATAATCATAATGAAAACTGTATTACACAAACCTTGAGCAAGCAGTGTGAGAGTCCAGATGAGGATGATGATGTTGTTCATTGTTGTTGTTGTGTCTTGTGTGATGATGAAGATTGTGTTCTGTTCTGCTCTCAGTCATGAAGTGTTAAACTCACAGCACTATAAACTCTCTCAGAGCACTGAAGCATGTGCTGATGATGCAAAGAAGTGGGCAGGATTCACAACAGATCTAGCTGCAACAAGACTGATATACTAGACTAGAGTTACAGAATATATTACTCTATAAATTCTATTAGATGAATCAACACCACTATAAGAAGAGAGTGAATTGTGAGTTTGTTCATAAAGTATCAGGACTGACTGTAAATCTCTAATCAGAGTTCATGGTGTCACTCTTTCTGTCATCAATCCTCGAGTGAGAGTGAAATTGTAAAATGGACAGAAAACATTCTGTTAAAAATGGTGACAGATGAAAACTTTAGTTTTTAGCTAGAGACTCACCACAAGCCCAGATACAGTGGATACTTGACTTTTCTTTTCTTTTTCTTTTCTTCCCTTTTTTATAAAAACGTTACATGAACAAATGTGTCTTGATTCTTTTGTCTGAAGCTGCAGGTTTCTCTGTGAATCATGATTGAGTTTCATATGAACAACAGAAGAATCATTATGAGAAACTCCATGACATCATCCATGATGAAAGAGGTCAAAGGTCACCTCAGAGGTAATCAAACATATTTCTTTAAAAACAAATATGCAAGCAGATGACAGGGTAATGAGTGAGAAATGTAGAATATTAATTCAAAATGAATCTTGTCTATTGTAAATTGAAGTTATAAAAACTTCCACTAATTATGAAAAGAATCTCTTTTTTTTTCAAGCAATAACAAATATTTAGAAAATATTTTGTCTTTGTTCTTACTTCATGAAAAGCATTTTGTCAAAGTAAATGTCTGAGTGTTGTCAGCAGCTGAGGTGTTTGTGCTCTCAGTGTGTTGAAGTGTTGTTTCTCTCTCTCTGCTGGAGTTTGTGTTCACTCGAGTGGAATAGAGGTTTTTGTTCGAGTGTTTCATTCGATTGTTTCACTGTGGTGGACTTTCGGTGGAGGAACTAAACTGGTGCTCGGTAAGTCTAGCTCTTTTAACTTGTACAAAATTGTTGAAATGTTGTTTAAATGATTTTAATGTTTAATAGAAATTATTTTATTGTCACCTTAAGAGCTTCAAAATAACTTTATATATACTCAGCAAACAATTATTGTCCAAACACATTACTATAATGTCTCACTTTGAGTTTTATTAGTTTTATCATTTAGTTTGACAAAATGCTGATATATTTTCATGCATTTTTACACTGATCATATAAAGATTTGTCATCAGAAAGCAAATATAGTTTTTGTAGTTCAAAGATTTTGAATCTCTTTTGCTCATATTGTGCATTAAAAAAACATACAAAATACATAATATATGAATGTTTAGGAATGTTTTTGAAATATTGTGAAATAATTTACATTTGCATTGTAATAGTTTGAAAAGTGTAAAAAAAATAGTAAAAACAAAAGTCCGTAAAAACATTTTAAGTTCAAGTAAGATATAATGTAAGAACTTTATGACAATACTGTATATTAAATTATATTGAAATTATACCAGTCAGTGTCGTTGTACATTTGGTTTCATTTTATGTTTCATTTATATAGTATAATATGTATATAGTGATTGTGTAGTTTGTATATTGTGTATATATCAGCTGTAGTGATGTTGAATAAGATGAATGATGAGATTGTTGTGATTTTTACTGCATCTCACACGTCTGCTGCTGAAAGTCATGTTGAAATGATGTGAATGCTGCAGGGCAGAAGAGTGCTGGAGCTGCAGTGTGTTTTCTCTGTGTTTGTGAATGTGTTGTGTTTGTCTCCTGCAGCTGGTCCCACAGTGAAGCCCTCAGTGTCTCTGCTGCCGCCCTCTTCTCTGCAGATCTCTGGAGACTCAGCCGCACTGCTCTGTCTGCTCAGCTCTTACTCTCCACAGGGGGCGCTGGTGAGCTGGACACTGGACGGCTCAGAGGTCACCGAGGGGGTTGTGACCAGCGCAGAGAGCGAGCAGGACGGCCGCTACAGCCGCAGTAGTGTCCTGACCCTCAGCAAAGCACGCTGGGAAGAGGGAGAGCTGTACGTCTGCAGAGTAACACATGATGGAGCTCCTCATGAGGCCTCGTTCCACAAGAGTCGCTGTTAGTCGCTCGCAGTGCTGATGTTTCTCCAGTGAGCGCTGCTCTCTCCTGAAGATGAGCGTATCTGAGTGTCCTGTGTCAGGCAGGATTCACATGAGTCTAGTGCTGCAGCTGTAGTCATTTACAACTCAATACTGAAAGAGAGCTCTAGTGTCAAAGCACTGGCTGATCTTTCAATCTGCTGTGTTTGCTGCAACATTCAATAAAGCTTCTCAACAAACTCCATTTGTGTCTGACAACATCATTCAACTAACAGATGAAGGTCCATGTAGTGTTTGTCCAGGTGTTTTTCAGAAGCCCTATCAGTAGCAGTAAATCTAGTCAAATAAAGCTCTTGGGGTTTGAACATGGTCTCTGGAGACAGAGCTGCTCTATTCTGAGAGGATCACAATCACTCCACACTCACAATGTAAATGAGATTTTCAGTCCACGCTCCCAGTGTCTCTGTTTGATTGGTTACATGATCTGAACTGAAACAGACCAGTTTCACTTTAGCACAAAGACAAAATCACCCTTATAGTTATAGGTGACTTAGAAAATATGTATGAATATGCCATATCTCATAGAAATCCATGATACCTAATCAATAATCATTTGTTCTGACTCTAACTGACCTTGCAGTCATTAAATAATCACACTCACCGCTTTCAGAGGGAATCATTATATGACCATCAAACAAAGTGTTGTGAATCAGAATCTCTCTGATATACCTAATGATTCTGAGTCAATACTAAAATGCAATTTATTATTGTGTAAACAAACAAACAAACAAACACAAGATTTTATGTCAGATTGTTAAATTGAAACTGAAATTACATGGGGAAATCTACCAATTTAATACACATTGACATTATCAACTAGGAAACTAAGGTAATTAATGTTTTTTTATTTTTATTTTTATTTTTTATAAAGGTAACTTTTGGCTGCATTTCATTGTATTTATTACTTGTCAAGGCACATAGATGTTTATTATTTTTTTTAACACTACAGAAAAAATGAAGCAGGAAAAGAACAACAGCAGTGACACACTTGATGTTGACAGTATAACAGCGACACTTATTGGCAAAATATTATATTACAACATGTAGGTTGTCAGTAATTTATTTGCTAAATTTAATTTATTAAGGGTAAATGTGTAAGATTTTAAATCTTTCTGTAGGTCAAATGGAAAGCATCACATTCAGAAGTGACTGAATGCAAGTCTGTTCAGTTTGATTGACAGTATTCATATATTACACATAAAACATGATTATATTAAAACACTGTCTCATTTTGTTTCAGAAATATAAGATTAATGTTGATTGTGATGATATTGTGTTACTAGTGTTTGTGTTGATCAGTGTTGTGTGTGATTGTGTTCATCAGCAGCTGCAGTATCTCTCAGCTGTATCAGTGCAGTCACTGTGACTCTGACTGACGGAGGTCTGGACTCCACTGATGGTCAGAGAGAAATCAGTTCCATAATCAGCTCCATTTCCACTGTAACTAGATGCAGTATATACGGTTTTGATACTGAAAACTAAATGTTTAGAAGCTTCTCCGGGTTTCTGTAGGTACCAGAAGAGACACATGATTTACAATCTCCATCTGACTGGCGTCCAATGGAGCTGCTGTTTTTACAGGTCAGAGTGACTGTTTGTCCGTTCTGAACATGTTTCTCTGTTGGAGTCTGAATTACAGTCACCTGTCCTGCAGAACCTGAAGAACAATTGAAAGAGCGACAAAATCGACAAGGCAGGCAAACCAAGCAATTGCTTGGGGCCCCGAGCTGGCCTGGGGCCCCAAGACAACGACTGGTTAAGAATAAAATGCAACGACACTGTGTGAGCGCCCCTTTGATCGTCAATGCAGTAACGTGTAATGACACTGTTATCGGGATCCTCTCAGGGGGGCCCCCTCTCAGTAGTCGCTGACAGCATCCAGCCAATGTGATCTCTGCAGCCGGTAAAATACAAAACCTCCTCGGCAGTCATGAAGCGGAATTATGCTTCAAGAAGCCAAAAGAGAAAGGAAGAGGAGGATAAAAAAAACAACAAGATAATGGTAAGTGATAAATTACACTGGATAAAATAGCTCTACTTGTCAGTCTTGTACAAATGGTGTAATTTTGCAGCAGGTAGGCTAGCAAAAATATTGCTGAATCCCAATTCGCCTACTTATACTACGACCTAAAAGTATGTACTTTTTTTGTGAGGGAAAAGTACATACTTTTGAGTGTGTAGCAAAAGAGTATGCACGCTCTGGGACATACTTCGATGACGTCATGCAACGTGAACGACAACGTGTTTGCATAGTTATGCACACCACAACTGTTAACGTTTCATTCATTCTTTATGTCCAATAAAATTTTATTTACTATTCCCATCATTTTTTCTCATTGTTTTTTTTCACAATACATTTAACTATGTGTGCTTCTACCAAGTTGAGGAGTGAGGAAGCAGGGCTGCCTCGTCGTAGAACCAAACGCAGGTCGTTTGTGAGGCGGCTGGTTCTGACGTTCATGTGCAATGTGTGTAACGAAATAAAATATAACTTTAATTAGGGTTAAACATTTGAATTCTTACACTTAAAAGCTGAGGGCGCATCTCCGCTGCTGCACCCGGCTGTCATGTTTACATCACCGCAAAGCTCCTCCCTCCCGTATGCAATGGGTTGTGGGCAATATTAGCACTTAGAGTGTGCATTGATCTGCACTTCGAATTCTAACCGGAAATAGTAGACCATCCGGGTATCTTTGGAATACTATTTTCAACATACTACGATTTGGGACGCACTAATTCTAGTTTCGCATACTATTTAGGACGGATAGTATGCGAATTGGGACTCAGCAGATGTTTATGTTAGCTACCTGCCTGACGGCAAATGCTGCTTGTAACGAACAGTTAGTGCAACTTTTTTTTTTTTTCGAACGGAAGGAATATGGTTACTGTAATATGTTTTTAACGGGATAAGGAAGTACAGAACAGAAATCTCATACTGCAAGGAGTCAGCAGTGTTTTGATTTGAGGGCGCGTTCAAACGTAAAGAGAACGTCATGGCGTGTGTCGATTGCAAGATAAAGCTGGTATACCACAACTAGGGCCTTATGATTTCCGCGGTGCAGAAAACGCGGAGGGAATCGCGGAATCCAGTCATAAAAACAGAATTTACAGTTTAAAAACGGAATGGCACGTAAATCGCCAAATTTTGAATAAATTTAAAATAGGTCATTGCACTTACATCAGATCACGATATGGACTTATATCAGTAAATATTAAGCCGGAACAGTATTTAAATATGAATCCTGCATGTTCTGCGTGTCTCTGTTAATGAATGGAGCAGAAGCGCGACTTTATTAACACACACTGAAGCTATTACTATTGTTCAGCAGAATGTACATAGCCTACTACTAGAAAAAGTAGTAGTAGTTCTTTTTTTTTAAGGTTTAATCACACAATTTCTTCTATGTTTTATTTTTAATATTAAATCCCCTTTGTTTACCAAAAAGTTACGTTTGCTTAATTTTCAATAATTAAAAGATAAATTAATGTTTTGTGTTTAATGTTTAATGTGCATCTCAGAAAATGCTTTATTTAAAACCCCAACTGAATGGCACTTAAATGCACTTAATTCATCTGATAACTTTATTGTCATTGTTCACAGTACAAGTACAGACATAGGAAACAATGGAAATTATTAAATGTTTATTTTTGATGTATGCATTGCATTCTATGCATTTAAAAAAAAAAAAAAAAAGAAAAAATCTAAAAAAGGACTTAGTTGTTCATTTTAAGAGACCCAGGAGTCTTATTTTCTCTTGCATAATTAATATTTATAAGCAAAAACACATTTTATCCGATTACTCGATTAATCGATGAAATTTTTGGTAGAATACTCGATTACTAAAATATTTGATAGCTACAGCCCTAGATGAAAGTGGCATAGCAAATAGCATGCTATACTATTCCACCGTGATAATCTATTTACCAAATGGGGATTATGAAAGCCACACAATAAATTCCATGCATCAAACATTAGCTTGGGATGTTTTTAAGTTTTCGGTAAACTTTATAATAAGAAAAAATACTGTTTGCTAACAGTTAAATGACAATTAACTAAAGATTAATTAACTATCAATTTACCATCTGTCAATGATTGTTATTATAAAATGTCTACCATCTAACTTGGTTTTGGGAAACGCACCCCTGAGCTGTTAATAGTGACCTCTTTCAATATGTTAACAGTGAAATACGTACTACACAGGTAATTTCAGATTTTTTTTTTTTTTCTAATTATTTTCCCAGCTACACCATCAACTTCATCCTCAACATGAACAGATGCAGCATCACTTCTCAGTGCTGATGTTTCCTCTATATAGCCAAGGTACCACAAGCTCTATAATTATAGCTGATATTTGCACAGCCCAGAGTTTAAAATGATAAGTGTGTGCTGTCATATTATTAGAAAACAAAAACAGTGCAAATCACTATTGAATTCCCACCAAACTATTTTTTCAAGCAGTATTTGCACTGTAAACCTTTTTTATTAATATAAAGTGTGGGTGAACTTAAACTGTATGGCTATGCTATGGTTCCTGTAGGCTTTGCGGGGGTCAGGGGGCCTCTATGTCCATTTTGCTTGGGGCCCCCAAATTCCTATAAACGGCCCTGTGTGTTGTTCAAATGTTGTATCTCCCTCTTTCTGAACACATTCTGTCTGCCTGACAGAATTTTTTGACTAATTTGAAATGTGTGGTATTATGAACTGCAGAGTCACTGATATCTTTGTGTCTTCTCAGATTTGAATATATAAAAGACAAAAGTGAATGAACCAGTTTCTCCGGATGTACCATCTATTCCTGCAGTGTGTTCACTGTAAATCTGCAGTGTTTAATGTAAATCTGCAGGAAGTTTACTGTAAATATTAGAGAATCTTGTCCCTTTCAATCCAGTCCAGTCTGAAATAATACAGATCATCACTTTCACATATTAATTAATACTGTAATTTTGATTCTGTTCAACTCAAAATTCATTTGATTAGCACTTTTCACAGTATATTGTTTCTTTAGAGAGAACAGAAATCTTTCTCTGAAGCTTCTCTGACAAATGACTACAAAATTGAATGACTACAAATCAAATTCTTCTGCACTGAAAACTTCCATTTATATATAACAATGACACTGAAATATGACACTGCTGACAAAGTGGTTTCATTTTTTTTAATGATCATTAATTTGTCTTGATTCATTGCAGCATGAAACACCGTAAAAAAAAAAAAAAAAATACTGTTTCACTCCATGACTCTTAGATAAAGGAAATATGTGCTTTTTTTTTTTTTTTTTACCACATATTTGTTATTAGTGTAAATTGTTTACACTACTTTATTCTTACTCTCTCTCCTCTGTATCTTTCTTTCCATGAGTTTCATTTGGTTTAAATACACCACTTAGTTCATGTGAAAGTCAAGTAAAAATGACAAAAAAGAGAGTATAATAGAAAAAGTAAAGCATTAAATTATTAATAAATAAATATACTGTTGTTGTATTTGAGGGTTATTTTTATTATACATTTTTTTTGGAAAGTTGCTTTGAAATTATATACATTGTCAAAATCACCAAATGCAAAGTTGACTTAACTGATGATTCTCAATTATCTGCTGGATATTTATTAATAATTTCTCTGTATCCATCAGCAGAGCTTTGAGACTGAACAATAAACTAAAGTATTTATCTGAAACTCATTCATAGCTCTGTAATAACTGAATAGTGTGTAAACTGGATTGTTTTTGATTACTGTTTTAATTGGGCTGTGTTAAGATAAATAAAGTAAACAGTGGACTCCCAAATTATTTTTAAGCCATCTTTGGTGTAATATTCTTACATTCAGTGGTATCGAAGGCTTCAATAAATATGTGTGCCGATTAAATAAAAATCGACAAATTTTAACTCAGGAATTGAGGTAAAGGGTATTAATACTAACACAAAACAACTGTTTCATAATTCAAATACAGGTGTCAAATAGCATTACATATTGAACATAGAGACAGTAAATCAGCAGGTTGCCTTGCAATGAAACGTGACATGATCCAGGAAGGATAATTATGTAACAGTGTACAATTAAATGAAGTGCTACAGATACTCTACTAGCCCAGCATTTTTTAGAAAAGACAGTTATTCTGCAATCACTATCTTAATTTACATTTTAAAGGTATGAAGCACAAGTCAACTTTAGACAGACCTCACAAAAGAGGTCTTAACTCCCTGACCAAGTGTCCAAGAGTGTGTTTATGAATTTCAAAACAAAGTATACTCCTTGAGTAAATGTGGCCTTTTGTTTATTTAAAACAAATATATACCTTAAAAAATAAAACATACATTTAAATAAAATTCATCACAATTAAACACATTTTCCCAAGGGCTATCTAACTTAATTGAGCATCTGCTCACTAGAAACTTGGAAAAAATAAAAACACTGGTATTTTAAAATGTAAATGTAAAGCTTTCATTTCATGTGGGAAGTAGAAAATTTGATTGCAAAAAAAAAAAAAAAAAAAAAGTCAAATCTATTGTTTCAATTTAAGCTTATATTATTCTCATTTATGTAGCACATAATAAACAAATGAACTGAATTCAGTTTCAAATGGTGATGGGAATTCCAACTCTTTTTATGGATAAATATTTTTTTGGCTCAGTTCACCAAAAAGAACCAGATAATTTTGGTTCTCAGCACCACTTCTTGATCTGGGAATAATCTGTAGAAACATCATTAATGTCTTGAAAGACCAGATTTACAAGACATTTCCTAAACATCTATTTAACAATCTGATAAGAAACATCTTGAAATATTGCAAACACAGTAAAAAATACATCTTAAAGATCGAAATATATGTAAATGATGCATGATGGTATGAGCTTTCAGGGTAGTGAACTGTCCAAAACATAAATTAAACCATTCTCAAAATGTAACAAGTTATGCCATATAACAGATTAAAAACTAAATTACAGTCTGCAAAACAGAAGCATCCAACACAGTTGTATCATTATAACCCTGAAACATCACATTGGCAACGTGAGTTGAATCTGTTGATATGTATGTGTGTGCAAAGTATGGAAAGCCATGAAGGTCAAAAACAAGCAAATTGTAACATGTAAACAACACGTCAAATACACGTTGTATGTGAGTTGTTTACACATGGAATACATGTTTACATGGAATGGACATACAAACAACACGTATTCTATATATATATAAAACATGGGATAATTTTCATTTTTGGGTGGACTAACCCTTTAAGGCATAGGAATAGGGTCAACAGTGTAATCAGAAATGTAACCATAAAAATTGTAACATAGCATATATGTACTGCAGTCATTTCAATCATTTTGATGTTAACTTGCTGTTACTGTTTAATCCTGACTGTATGTTGAGTGCTGGGTTGCCTTCACAAGCAAGTTTATTAAGTTATTCTTTTCAGACCTGGATCTGAGGGAACATTGAATGAACCGGTTTCTCCAGATTTATTTTCCGTATTTACAGTGTGTTCACTGTAAATCTGCAGTGTTAAATGTAGATCTACAGTGTGTTCAATGTAAATCTGCAGTGTTTAATGTAAATCTGCAGGGTGTTTACTGTAAATCTTATAATGAGCAACCCTTTTCTATTGACAGAGCACAGTCTGACACAATACAGATCATGTACCTTCAGTGTGCTTATTAATTAATGGTAATTTGGATTCAGTTCAATTCATTTTGATGAGCACTTTTCACAATATACTGTTCATTTGTAGAGAACCATGATACTAGAATAAATACATTAAGGGACTACCATTTTTACAGTAGATGAGGTCATAACATTATTTCAACAAACAAAAGTTAACTGTATCAGACTGGAATGTTCACCATTCAGATGCAGATAAATGCAGATAATGCACATGTTCTGCAGGGTTGCTCTTCCTGTCTGTATATCCCAAATAAATTACAAGCTTTAAATATAATTTTAATAAGAAACTAAGTATTGCAAAACATTAGATGTTAACTTTTTGCTTCAAAAGATGAGGGCAAAAATCTGTAGATATTAAAGTATTCGTAGAATCTCACTTTTCTCATTGATCCTCTGTTTAAAGGACTATAAAAAATAATTCATTTCCCTGATTTATTTAATGATGTTGCAAAAATGTTCTATTATATCGAGACTGAAGGGTCTTGTATTTGTGGTTTTCTTAATATCTCATGACTCATTACTTTTCTTAATGTGTTGTTTACCAGAAGCTTCTCTGTACCTTACCCATGATACTCTACAAAAAGATAATGATCGTTATCATAACAATGTATACAAATTTCTATATTTTGTTTATGAAGATGAAATTTCCCAAATAATACCAATTAAAATGTTATCAAAAATACAAAAATCTGTTATCTCAAATACAGAACCAGGCGGTCTGACAGCAAAAGTGACTGAATGCAGCCTGTTCAGCTTGACAGTTATCATATATTACTCCTAAACATCATGATCATATTGAAACGCTGAATCATTCTCCTCAGAAATAGAAGATTCATGTTAGTTTTGACGATACTGTGTTTGACTGGAGAGTGTATATGCAGTTAATTAGTTAATATCCTTTATTGCAGAAAATACAGTACATTACATGAGATAAACATCCCATTTTGAAAAAAAAGGATTTACAACTGCTTGAGCTGCTACCTAATTAAATGAGTTTCTTATTAAATGAAGAATTGTCATTTTTGTGTGAATTATTGCTTTTAATGTAAAAAAATAATAAATATGTGAACATTTATAAGCTTCACCTGAATATAATGTGATGCACTGAATATATCAGTCCAACTGGAAACACACTTTTTGGGCACTTTCCAGGTCAAAGAGGTGTCATCATTTATTTTTGTGAATTCCCAACGTTTTTCCAAATATCTGCTTTGATTCTAGAATGTTCAGAATTAATTCAACAGCTATAAATAAATGTGTAATAAATTAGGATATTTGTATATAGGAGGGTAAACAGAGTTGGTCATGTGACAGCAACAAAAGTTATTTAACTGTTTTTTTGTAGTGTTTAATTTAAGGTAAATTTTTATTAATATTGTTTGAGTTCACTTAAAAAAAAAAAAACAGAACTGCTTCAAGACTGAGCTGAGGTTGTTATGATGCTCTGCACCACTAGAGGAAGAAGAAGACGAGACAAAATCAAGAGTCACCTTGACCAGCTGAGTAAATGAAAGTAAAAGAAGGGAGAATATTCTGACGGTAATCGATGCCTGGACTCTTACGTGGCAGCTGATTGTGGTAAGTTAAGGACATTTTCTTATGTAATCATAAAGGTAAAATATACAAACATTAGTAAGATAGTAAGGGTGAGTGGGTAAGTTATTGTGAGTTTTAAGATATTTTACTGCCAATTGTAAATTGTTTTAAAACAGTAAAAAAAAAAAAAAAAACAATATCAGTGAATGAATGATTGTTGATTCTCTTACACAAATGGCACAATATGAGATGATCGTTGAGTGTCATGATGTACATTTTAAATAACTGCAAAAAGAATTTTGTTTTATCATTATTATTATTTTACATTTGTTTTAGCTTACAGTACAAACGTAGTGCTGAGTTCTGCACTTCTATTGTATCACAAGAACCACATTATTACGAAAACTACTCTGTAAATTTTTTTTTCACTTGTGCTGTAGCTAATAATAATATCTGAATCAACAGTGAGAAATGATTATGTACCTTAGTATAATAAAACATGGAAAACAACTTCATTTCTTTGCAATGTACTGAAAAACATTACAGTTCATTTTTATTTAATTTTTATTATACAATGACCGTATGGCAAAATAAAATGTATGTACTGACCCCTTTAAATATTTATATTCTTGAGTGAATCCTTTGTAATGCTATTTTAGTCCGTTTTTATTTTAAAATCACAAATTGAAAAATGTATATAATCCACTAATATATATCTACTGTATATAATCTAATAATATATACATCTACCATAATAATATACTAAATTATATATATACAGTATATATGTGTATGTACTAATATTATAAAATTAATACATATTCTCTGTGTATTCACACTGCAAATGCTGTATGGTAAAGTCACACATGCTGATCTTGAGATAGCTTTGAGTTTGAATTCACCAGTAGTTAGGGTTTTTTAGTAAGCTTTGTCTGTGTGCAGTCTCAGAACACACCGAATAGAATAAGTTGATATGTGTAAAAGCTCAAAACATTTGTCATTGTGAAGTACAAAATCAATATACACAACTTCACTTCACAGGTGAACATGCAAAGCTGCTGTAATTAATTGTTTATCTGTCTATTTTATGTTTTCGATTGTTGTGTTTCCACAAAGGTCTGCAGCCATACTTTTTGAGACACAAGAGTAGGAAGGCAGTGCTTCAAAGATGAGCTTCCATGAGAAAAAAGAGAATCAAGACACAATGTCTGAAATGAGATCTCCTTCTCCCAGATCAAGCAGCAGTACATCTTTGTCTGATAATTCCATAAACAATCTGCCCCCTAAAATCAGTAATGCAACAGAGACCTCCAGTGACTCCAGGTATGACATTAGCAGTTTTGTAACACTATATCAGGGTATCTTATATCTCTGTAGTTCAAACAGTAGAGCACAGTTCTCACTCATGGGTTTGATTTCTTTAGGCTTATTCACACTATATTAAAGGATGTTGACCAGTGCTAAAAGACATATTTGTTGGGTTTTGTCAGATCAGTGTGTTACCAATACCAGCGTCTGTTGTCGTGTTCAGTCTGTATTTGATGGGTTGTGGAATTTCGGAGAAGTGACAAAACTGTAATCTGGTGATTGTCTGCATTGGCCAGCATCTTGGATTGGATCAATCATCTCTGAGTTTAAAAGAAAACGGCAATTAAAATTGGCTAGTGGATTTAACATACCTGAGTCACTCCCCATGACAACGGGTATAAATAGGGCGACAGGTGCATCCACTCATTAGGGTTAACACTGACGAGCCGAGAACATGTCCCGGCAACAGCGACCGGTTCAAGGTTGTGGCATGGGGACATAACATCTCCGTTCCCTCCATCAGGGAACGAGGGTTACGTACGTAACCGAGACGTTCCCTATCTGTCGGTCACTACGAGTTATGTCAAACGACATATGGGGTCCTACGGAAAACGCCACAACCTGAACACCATCACAACCCTGTGGCGCTGCAATTGTCGACAAGCCCTTGGGTGCAACAAAAGCTACGCTTAAGGTCGTAACCTTCCCAATGCCCCAGCGCAAATTCACTGTCCTTGGTACAGAAGGGGCCAAAGGGAGAGTACATCGCTGCTGGAGAAGGCCACGCTGCTGTTCCGCCCACACAAAGTTAGTGGAAGGGATTTCAACCTTCAGAGAAAGATTGCTTCAAATCTTCCCTATTTGTTCTTACAGCTTGGCAAGACAATGGGGAAGCGAGCCTTAGGAAAAGGTCGCTATGGAGACCACATCCTACCCGTAGGGAGGTGACGTGGAGATACTGATATGGACTGGCCCTGGGGGCAGTACTACATATGGAATGGGTCTCTGAGGCGGGTCCTACCTTAGAGTAGGGATGGAACAGCTGCCAGAAGAGACTGACAGAGCGGGTCTGTCAAGGGAAGACAATGGTTTGCCATGTTGGAAACCTTACCATAGAAGAATACACATATGGGATTACCCATAGGGAATCAAGCCATATGAACACCTAACCAAGTACAGGGGCTGACCGGAACTCCGGGCATGCTAACACCAGTACTGGGCCTGGCGACAGACTGCTCCTCCAAGCCTGACTGCCAAGGGTGCTGGAGGATGCTTAACCAGGGGACGCCAACCAGGGAACTCTACTGGGAGAAGAAAAGCGCTCACATCCCCGTGTTAGGGGGAATGGCGCAGCAAGTTCGACACCCAGCCAGCCCTTCCCGCCAATTACCTGTTACCCAATACACAGGAAGAAACTGGCTCTACACAGAGGTTGTAAAACCTCGCAAAAGTTTTGGATGTCGCCCAGCACGCTGCTCGACAGATGTCTGCCAGAGAGGCGCCGTGCGCCAATGCATAGGCGAAGGCCACACTCCGTGTGTAGTGGGCCCTCACCCCCAGAGGGCACGGCTCGCCTTGGGAATGGTGTGCCAAGGTGATGGCATCCACTATCCAGTAGGCCATCCTCCGCTTGGAGACAGCCTTCCCCTTCTGCTGACCTCCAAAGCAGACCAGGAGCTGCTCAGAGCTTCTGAAGCTCTGGGTGCGGGACACATATATACAAAGCGCTCTTATGGGACACAGCAACGGCAAGGCTGGATCTGCCCCGTCCAGGGGTAGTGCTTGCAGGTTCACCACCTGTTCTCGGAAGGGAGTGGTGGGAACCTTGGGCACATATCCTGGCCGGGGTCTCAGGACAACGTGAGAGTAGGCCGGCCCGAACACAAGGCACTCTTAATTTACTGAAAATGTTTGGAGGTTCCCAACCCTTTTGATGGAAGTGAGCGCGACCAGGAGCTCTGTCTTGAGAGACAGGAACGTAAGCTCGACTGAATCCAGCGGCTCAAAGGGAACCCTCTGAAGTCCCGCCAGGACAATAGAGAGGTCCCAGGAGGGAATCAGGGGTGTCCTAGGAGGATGTAACCTTCTGGCACCCCTCAGGAACCTAACGATCAGGTCATGCCTCCCCATGGACTGGCCGTCCACTGCATCATGATGGGCTGCAATGGCAGCCACATACACTTTCAGGGTGGAGGGTGACTGCCCACGTTCCAACCTTTCTTGCAGGAAAGAAAGCACGACTCTGACCGGGCATCTCCGGGGGTCTTCTCGGTGAGAAGAACACCAATTCGTGAACAGACTCCACTTCAGAGCATAGGCCTGCCTCGTAGAGGGGGCTCTAGCCTGAGTGATAGTGTCTACCACCGCTGGGGGCAGATCACTTCGGTCTGCCGCGTCCCGTCCACAAGCCACACGTGGTGGTTCCAAAGATCTGTGAAAAGTGAGCTGTCGTGAGAGCGCGTCGGCTGCACGATTGAGCTCCACCAAGATGTGGATAGCACGCAGCGACTTGAGTCGTGTCTGACTCCAGAGGAGGAGATGACGGGCGAGTTGAGACATGCAACGTGATCATAGACCGCCCTGTCGGTTGATGTACAAAACAGCCGAAGTGTTGTCCGTGCGGACCAACACGTGCCTGTCTAGCAACAGAGGCCGAAACCACTGTAAGGCTAGATGCACTGCCAGCAACTCCAGACAGTTGATGTGCCAAAGCAGTCGAGGTCCTGTCCAGGACGCTGAAGCTGCCTGCCCATTGCATGTCGCACCCCAGCCCATGTTGGAGGTATCTGTTGTGACAACACATGCCCGGGACACTTGTTCTAAGGGCACGCCGGCCCGTAGAAAGGCAAGGTCCGACCAGGGGCTGAATCGGCAGCGACACATCGCTGTGATGGTGACACGATGTGTACCATGGCGCCATGCCCATCTCGGAACTCGGGAGTGCAACCAGTGCTGAAGTGGTCTCATAAGGAGCAACCCGAGCGGCTTGACTGCGGCTGCGGATGCCATATGCCCCAGGAGCCTCTGAAAGTGTTTCAGTGGTACCACTGTCCTGCCTCTGAAGGAACTCAGGCAGTTCAGCACTGACTGGGCATCCTCACTGGGGATCCATGCCATCATACTCACCGAGTCTAACTCCATACCGAGATAAGAGATTATCTGCACAGGGGAGAGCTTGCTCTTCTCTCGGTTGACCTGAAGCCCCAACTGACTGAGGTGCCGGAGCATCAAGTCCCTGTGATCGCACAACTGTTCTCGGGACCGGGCCATAATGAGCCAGTTGTCGAGATAGTTGAGGATCCTGATGCCCACTTCCCAGAGTGGTACAAGGGCGCCCTCCGTGAGTTTCGTGAAGACATGGGGGGACAGGGGGAGCCCGAAGGGGAGGACCTTGTACTGCCATGCCTGGCCCTCGAATGCAAACTGCATAATGGTCTGTGGCGAGGGAGGATCGAGACATGAAAGTATGCGTCTTTCAGGTCGATAGCTGCAAATCAGTCCTGGGGCTGAATGCATTTGAGAAAGCGTTTCTGCGTCAACATCTTGAACGGGAGCTTAAGCAGGGCCCGATTCAAGACTCGCAGATCCATGATAGGCCAAAGGCCACTGCTTTTCTTGGGTACGATGAAGTAAGGGCTGTAAAACCCAGTGGCGGCGTTTTGCGGACAAAAGTGCACCTTAATCGCAATCTCCGGCTGGGGAATGTCAACGCACCCCTAGCTGCCCCGCCATCGAGGGTAGTGATGACGGAGAAATGAAATGAGCTGCTTCCGGCCGTAAAAAGGGGCCATCCACGACTAAATCACTTCCCCATGCACATCCGGGAAGAAAGGAACCAGAGTAAAACGCAGTTGTGAGTCGCGCTCTACACCGAGAACCAATCAAACAGCCATTAGCATTCAGGGCTGGCCAGTGCATTCATCTCCATCCTGATGCTCACAGCTGCCCGGACAAGCACGGCTGTCAACTCTGGGTCCAATTCGGTAGTGGAGACAACACCCAAGGGGGGCAGCCCCGCCGAATTTTCATCCACAGAGGTCAACAGCCCATGTTGCTGCAATCAACATCTGATCCCCGGCGGCAAACTGAATGACCTGTTGGTACTGCCATAAGACAGCCCAGCAAAATCACCCAGCAGCCACACAGGACAAACACTGCGGAAGGGGTAAGAGGTCCGTGGGGCGTGGCCTGGCGGAGAAGCTCTCACTGTCACCTTCAAATCTCCCAGAGCACTAGCCGGCGGTCCTCTGCTCGTGACAGATAAACCGGAACGGGTAGTGACAGAGGGGTCTGCTCCTTTCCCTTTAAGAAAGGAGAGACACGATCGCAGCATTGCCATGGTCACACATGCAGTGCGTGCATGAACCATCCACGAACGCGCTTTCAGCGTGCTGAATGCCCAAACACGGAAGACAACAAAAGTGGCCGTTGTCAGAGAACAGGAAACGACGAAACGGCATCTTTAAAAAGACACGAATCGTCCATGATTTGCTCTTTTAGGAAATCTGCTCTCTTAGTTGGCCGTACTGCCAACCAGAACAGCTTCCCGACACAACAGATGAATGGCTTTGTGGAGTATAACAGCTTTCATACAACCACTTGGCTCCGAAGCAAAAATCTAATGAGTAGATGCACCTGTCGCCCTATTTATACCCGTTGGCATGGGGATTGGCTCAGGAATGTTAAATCCACTAGCCAATTTTCATTGGCGTTTTCTCTTAAACTCAGAGATGATTGGCCTCCCAAGTGAGACCCCATATGTCGTTCGACATAACTCGTAGTGACCGACAGATAGGGAACAAAAATTAAAATAGCTTTTAATCACTGCCCGAATGTATTAAAGAAAAAAGTTATTTAGTAGAAAATGTTTGTCTGACATATCAAACAGTAGAAAATGTGAAGAGCAGAAAAGTAGAAATTCAATACCTTAACCCTAACATTCATGAATTATGATAACCTCAGTGAGGATTTTTTTCCTATGTGTTTTTATTGCTATTAGGGCATGCAAAACAATAATTGATTTTTATTTATTTATTTTTTACACAATTTTTCAAAGAGATCTTCAGATGTCCACTTGACTGGACAGCATGCGGTTATGGTTTAAACTGAAGATATACTGTATTAAATATAAGACAATAATCAAACAGATAAAGTATGTGAATTTAACAAACTAATCAATACAATTATATCAAATCATGTGAAAACTATAAAATATAAATGCAAAATATTGCAAAGGCTTCATACAGCTTCATACAAGTTGCACTTTAACTATCTTTGATATTAGAACATGAGGACATGATTCCATCAGAATTGTCTACAGCCTGTCAAGGTACAACTGTGGAAACCACTCAGATGCTCCCTCCAGTGCACCAGAGTATGGATATTGACCCTTATTAGCTGATAATTCTGATTATGTTAAAGATGGAAATGGACATTTCTATCATAGCCCTCCTCTGAGAAAACCTAGCGATACGTTTTTCAGTCTCATCTGAAATGATCAGTGTTGGGGGTAATGTATTGCAAGTAACATGCATAACACATTCAGATTACATTTTTGATGTTACAAGTAAAGTAATGTGTTAAATGCATTACCTTATTAGATTACTTTTTAATCTAACAGGTAATTAACTACTAGTAACATGCATTACCTAATCAGATTACTTTTTGATCTAACAAGTAATTAACTATAAGTAACATGCATTACCTAATCAGATTACTTTTTGATGTAACGAGTAAAGAAACACATTACAAGTAACATGCATTACGTAATCAGATTACTTTTTGGTGTTATGATTAAAGAAATGCATTACAATAAAGCACATTACATAATCAGATTACTTTGTGATGTTATGAGTAAGGAAACACATTACAAGTAACATGCATTATGTTATCAGATGACTTTTTGATGTTATGAGTAAAGAAACACATTACAAGTAACATGCATTACGTAATCAGATTACTTTTTGATGTTATGAGCAGGGAAACGCATTACAAGTAACATGCATTACGTAATCAGATTACCTTCTGATGTTATGAGTAAGAAAACACATTATAAGTAACATGCATTACGCTATGAGTAAAGAAACGTATTACAATAAAGCACATTACATAATCAGATTACTTTTTGATGTTATCAGTAAAAAAACACATTACAATAACGTGCATTACTAAATCAGATTACTTTCTGACATAACCAGTAAAGTAACGCATTAAAAGTTGCATACATTATGTAATCACGTTACTTTTTTCGAAATCAGTGAAAATTACATTCTAATAATCAAATACATTTATTTACTTTAAAATAGTCACTGCAGATTAAGTTTTTAAGTTTTAAGTTTCAAAATCAATGTTCACATTATAATTATGAATTATAGCTGAAATTTAGCAATTGATGCATGACGTCCACTACAGTGGACATGTGATTAGAGTTTTCTCTCAATCTAAAATCAAGACTTGGAAAATTTTACTGTGATATGATTCATTAAGTATTGCTTGATGCTGCAATATTTTTTACCTACAAGAGTCTAAAATACTTTTTTTAATAGCTATCCACTGTAGTGACCACAATGCGTGAAAGGGTTAATATACAATAATACTGTGTGTGTGTGTGTGTGTGTGTGTGTGTGAGAGAGAGAGTGTGTGTGTGTGTGTGTGTGTGTGTGACAGAGAGAGAGAGAGAGAGAGAGAGAGAGAGAATATAATATACAAACTTGTTTATCTTTTGTAAGACTCAACAGAAAAAGAGATCAGAATCTCCTGAACCCAGCAGTGTCTATGAATGGTAGAAGATCTGTGTATTTTCCCATTACATTCAGTGTTGGAACAGTGATCTCTGCCCCACATTTAGTATAAACATAAACACTAAATGTTCTCCAAAATATGCAACATATACAATCCAAACAAAAATACAACAGTCATTGTAATCATTGCCATTTTTGCTGTCCTTTACTTTAATTTAAGCATTGTGGAGAAAGATAACACAATCGGATCCTATGATCAGACACACATCAGGAATGGAAAACCTGAAGCAGTCCTGCAAATAGTCAAAGACCAGCACAAAACCAGCATGAAGAACAAGTTTGGCTGCTTATTTGAGGGAAACAAACTACAAGGTAATGAAAACCTCTTGAACAGGATCTACCCACAGCTCTACATCATAGAAGGAGAGAAAGAAGGAGTGAATGAAGAACATGAGGTTTTACAGATGGAAAAATCATCAGGAGCACAACACTCACAACAAAATCCAATAAAGTGTAATGACATCTTCAAAGCATTATCTAAACCAGAATATGAGGAGAAAGAAAAAATCAAGACTGTTCTTACTAAAGGCATCGCTGGAATTGGAAAAACTGTCTCTGTGCAGAAGTTCATTCTAGACTGGGCAGAGAGAGAAGCCAATCAGGATGTGGATTTCATGTTTGTGCTTTCATTTAGAGTGTTGAACTTGATTCAAGATCGTCAATACAGTCTTCACAGACTTCTGCTGGACTTCCATCCTGAGCTTCAAGATCTGGACTCAAAGATTTATGAGGAGTGTAAAGTTGTGTTTATTCTAGATGGTCTGGATGAAAGCAGGATGTCACTGTTTTCAGATGATGAGAACGTTTGTGATGTGAATGAGTCTTCATCCGTGGGTGTGTTGATGTCAAACCTGATCAGAGGAAATCTGCTTCCCTCTGCTCTCATCTGGATCACCTCCAGACCAGCAGCATCCAATCAGATCCCCTCCAAATACATCAAACGTGTGACAGAAATTCAAGGTTTCAATGACCCTCAGAAAGAGGAATATTTCAGGAAGAGAATCAGTGATAAGCACCAAGCCAGCAGAATCATCACACACATCAGAAGAGCAAGAAGCCTCCACATCATGTGTCACATCCCCGTCTTCTGCTGGATCTCATCCACTGTGATTGAGAAGCTCCTGAAAGAAGATCTGAGAGCAGAAATCCCTCAAACTCTGACTGAAATGTACATCCACTTTCTGCTGATTCAAATAAAAATGATGAATCAGAAGTATAAAGAGCGAGATCCAGAGAAACTCCTGAAGTCCAAAAGAGAAGTGATTGTGAAACTTGCTGAAGTGGCTTTCAAGCAGCTGATGAAGGGCAATGTGATGTTCTATGAGGAGGACCTGAGAGAGAGCAACTTAGACATCACTGATGCATATTGTGGTATTTGTAGTGAGATCTTTAAGGAAGAATCTGTGATTCATCAGAGAAAAGTCTACTGCTTCATTCATCTGAGCGTTCAGGAGTTTCTTGCTGCTTTCTATGTGTTTTACTGTTATTTAAGCAGCACCATGGAAGCCCTTAAGACCTTTGATCCAATGCATAATTTGCATAAAAGTGCAGTAGATAAAGCCTTAGAAAGTAAAAATGGACATCTGGATCTGTTCCTGAGGTTCCTGCTTGGCATCTCACTGGAGTCCAATCAGAGACTCTTACAGGATCTACTGACAAACACAGAGGACAGCTCAGAGAGCATCAGGAGAACCACACAGTATATTAAAGAGAAGATTGAAGATGAACATAGACTCTCCACTGAAAGATCTATCAATCTGTTCCTCTGTCTGCTGGAAGTCAAAGATCAGACTCTGTCCAGAGAGATTCAGGAGTTTGTGAAATCAGAGAAACACAAAGAAAAAAAACTCTCTCCATCTCACTGTTCAGCAATCGCCTACATGCTTCAGATATCAGAGGAGGTGCTAGATGAGCTGGATCTCAAGAAATACAACACATCAGATGAGGGCAGAAGAAGACTGATACCAGCTGTGATCAACTGCAGAAAAGCTCTGTGAGTGTTTAATCATGTGTCACAATGAAGAGTCTCTTCTGAATAATAATAATAATAATAATAATATTGCATTTTATTTCATGGCGCCTTTCAGAACACCCAAGGTCACCTTACAAGCAATATACAGGTCACTGCATAAGACAAAACAAACAAGAAACAAACAGCATATACATATAAAGTGGATTTAAGTCTTAATAAAAAAAATTATAAAAAAAGCCTGTATAAAAAGATATGTCTTAAGACGCTTTGTAAAAGTCAACAAGCAATCGCTATTGCGAACATCGAGGGGAAGGGAGTTCCATAGGCGGGGGGCAACATGACTAAAAGATCTGGCACCCATAGTAGTAAGTCGAATCCGAGGTACCACAAGAGAAATTGAAGATGAAGATCTAAGTGCACGAGAAGGAGTATAAACCTGGAGAAGTTGAGTAAGGTATTGTGGTGCAAGATTATGAAGTGCCTTATAAGTGAGTAGCAAGATTTTGAATTCAACTCTATATTTTACTGGAAGCCAGTGCAATTGCTGGAGAACCGGAGAAATGTGATCAGTATAAGGTGAATGGAATTGCACTTGTTTTGCTCATTTTTATAATGTTCTGATCTGTTTTACAAGAATTAAACAGATGTAATTGAAACGATAATTTGAGCATAAGAGTAATTACGTAATTAGTTTGTGTTCTGTTCTGTTTCAGTCTTGCTGGCTGTAATCTCACTGGTCAATCCTATGAAATTGTGTCATCAGCTTTACAATCCTCAAACTCTGTCCTGAGAGAGCTGGACCTGAGTAACAATGACCTGCAGGATTCAGGAGTGAAGCTACTCTCTAATGGACTGAATATTCAAAGCTGTCAGCTGGAGATATTGAGGTATTTTAGACATTTAAAATTGTTGTCAAGGCTGCAGGTTCCTCCTTAAGATCAGTCTTTGCCCAAAACCTTGCTCTTTCTGCCCAGTTACATCTATGAAATCAAGCTGACACAGGGGGGTGAGGCCAGTATGAGGGGTTTGCCTTGATGTCGGACTCAATGAAAAACACCTTAAAAAGCCCATCTTTCTGCAATCTTTCTGCAGATTACGCTAATATAATAATACGTATACAAACTATTTTCTTTGACATAACCAAAGTTTAGCATTTAACGTTGTGTTTTTAATGCGCAGTGTGAAGTTTAAAATAGTTATTTTAAAAGAGCCTATTGCGAGATGTTGTGTTGCATTTTACTCCTCCTGGCTTACACTCACTTCAGAGTGAATGTCCTGTATCCGTCTGGGTGATGAATGATCATGACTGATTATCGTTTCATGATCTCTGGTGTCACTTCAGTGTATTAATGCATAAACAGTACCTTGATGTAATGAGAATGGCAGTAAGGACATGCATAACTGATTTTAAACTGAGATCAACAATGATTGCTCAAGTGTTTGAGAGTTGAGGGCTTCACAGATGATGTAATCTTCACTGTTGTGTGTGTCTGTAGGTTGTCTGGCTGTATGGTGACAGAGGAAGGCTGTCATTATCTGTCTTCAGCTCTGAGTTCAAACCACTCACACCTGAGAGAGCTGGATCTGAGCTACAATCACCCAGGACAAGCAGGAGTCCAGCTGCTTTCTGAGAAACTGAAGGATCCAAACTGCTCACTAAAAAAACTCAAGTATGTGGGGTTCAAGTACAAAAGAAATATATATATAATTATTTCATTTTATTTATTTTTTTAAATTAAAATCACAATTTCTTCTTCTGGTACTTCTCATTTCTTCATGTACTAATTAAATCCATGTTACCTCACAAAATATAGTTGTACAATATTCTTTAATGCCGTTTTTATATATTATAACATTTTACAGTGAAAGTACATAAACAGAATTGCTCCGTTTCATAAATCTAAAATAGACAAAAAGTGTTTGCTAAAAATAAAACTTTAAAATCCAATGAATTTAAAAAATATGAATTTAAAGATGGAGATGTATGTTTGACGAAAATAATTAAATTTTACAGAGTTACTTAATACAAATCATTAAGACTTAATATGAAATATGAAGACATTATAGTTTATTTCTGTTAACCTGTGCACTATGTCCTGAAGACACTAACAATTATTTGTCTTTAAATTTGGTTATGTGTGTGTGTGTGTGTGTGTGTCTCATTGTAGTTTGGACCATGGAGAGCCTTTCAGGATCCGACCAGGTCTACAGAAATGTAGGTTCTTTCTCTGACACTCTTTCAGATTTTCAGATTTAACAAACAAAAGTATACAACTGTTTTTCCTTTCTTCTTTGTGTTCAGATTTTTGTGATCTCACACTGGATCCAAACACAGCAAACACTCAACTCATTCTGTCTGAGAACGGAGAGGTGAAATATGTGGAACAGCCGCAGCCGTATCCTGATCATCCAGAGAGATTTAAAGATATTCCTCAGGTTCTGTGTCGAGAGAGTCTGACTGGACGCCATTACTGGGAGGTTGAGCGGACTGGCTGGGCTCGTATAGCAGTGGCCTACAAAACAATCAGCAGAGAAGGGACTGTTGGTAAGTTTGGATACAATAACAAGTCCTGGTGTCTCTTCTGCACTATTGATGGATTTGTTGCCTGGCACAACAATGAGAGCAACAACGTTCCTGTTGACCCACAGTCCTCTAAAAGAGTAGGAGTGTATCTGGACTGGCCGGCCGGCACTCTGTCCTTCTACAGTGTCTCTGACACACACACACTCACACACTTACACACATTCAACAACACATTCGCTCAACCCCTCTACGCTGGATTTAAGGTTTTTGATTCCTCACTCTCACTGTGTAAGATTACACAACAGACAAACAACTGACTTCTACTTCTGTCTTAATCATAGTCATATGTGTGTTAATAAAAATATTCCATGTTTTTGAGGTATATCATATATGAATTTAACCACTGAAATAGTAAATGCATGTTGTACTTTCAAATGATGTTAAACACAAATGTGTAACATATATTCAGTCCCAGTACTTATTGTGTTGATGTATTTTAAAAAACTGTTTCTGCTATTGATGTGGGATACCGGTGAGGTTAGGACAGGTTTTGTGGTATAGTTAAGTTTAAGGTTGGGTTAAGGTATATGGAGAGGGTCAACAATGTAATTATAGACATTAACTACAGAAACTAGTAACATAATTAATATTTATGATATATAAGTGAGCATATATTATAACATTTTACAGTGAAAGTACATAAACAGAATTGCTCCGTTTCATAAATCTAAAATAGACAAAAAGTGTTTGCTAAAAATAAAACTTTAAAATCCAATGAATTTAAAAAATATGAATTTAAAGATGGAGATGTATGTTTGACGAAAATAATTAAATTTTACAGAGTTACTTAATACAAATCATTAAGACTTAATATGAAATATGAAGACATTATAGTTTATTTCTGTTAACCTGTGCACTATGTCCTGAAGACACTAACAATTATTTGTCTTTAAATTTGGTTAATCAGAATCAGAATCAGAATCAGAATGAGCTTTATTGCCAGGTATGTTTACACATACGAGGAATTTGTTTTCGTGACAGAAGCTCCGCAGTACAACAGAATGACAGCGACAGAACATAAAACACATAATAAAAGAATAAAAAATACAAATATGTAGACAGTGAATGACAATATACAAATGACAATTGTAGGCAGGTATATTACAAAGTGAAGTTATGTATGTACATATATATTGTGTGCAAAATTTAAGTGTATACTAAGTATGTGTGTTAGATAAATAAAGTGTGTGTGTATATAAATATAAAGTGTAGTGTGTTCGCCATTATTGTCAGCTGATCATATTTAAGAGAGCAAAGATACATTTGTGTTGTATGTCATTCATGCTGTTTTATTACAGTACCTCTTCCACATTACTCCCTACAAGTATAGAACATACATACTGCAGTAATTTCAATCATTTTCATGTTATTTTGCTGTTACTGTTTAATCATAACTGTATGTCAAGTGCTGTGTTACTTTTACAAGTAAATATAAGATAAGAGAAAGAGAAAGTCTCCATTTCAAGGATTTATCATCATAGTGAAGCAGTAATGTGTTTTAGAATAATAACATGGAAACTGATGTAACTAAGATTATTCAATAAACTCTAATCATTTTAACTATCTATTTATCTCCTAATTTCTAAATTTAATTGTTGCTGTCTGCTTTTGTGCTGACAGAAGAAAAAAAATGTGTTGACTAATTTGATATGTGTGGTATTTTGAATTGCAGAGTCACTGAGATCCCCCTGTCTTCTCAGACACAAATATGAGACAAAAGTGAATGAACCGGTTTCTCCAGATGTACGATCTATTCCTGCAGTGTGTTCACTGTAAATCTGCTGTTTAATGTAAATCTGCAGGGTGTTTCCTATACATTTTAAACTGATCAACTTTTATTTTCTACAGAGTGCAGTCTGACACAATACAGATAACGTACATTCAATCTGCTCATTAATAAGAATGTATATGCATAAATACATTAAGGAATTACAATTTTAACCTAGATGAGTTCATAACATTATTTCAACACACAAAAGTTGACTGTATCAGACTGGAAGTTTTATGGTGGATTAGAGCCCAACTGCTCATCTATGATGAACATAGTGCACCTTTCTGGAAAGAGAGAGAGAATATTCTATTTAATTTAGTTTAGTTTTAATTAAGTTTTATCAGTGGTGTCAAAAGTATTGACATTCATTACTCAAGTAGAAGTATAGATACTAGGGTTTAAAAAGACTTTCGTAGAAGTTGAAGTATCAACTCAAGTGTTGTGCTCAAGTAAAAGTGTAAAAGTACTGGTTTGCAAACTACTCAAAGTATAAAAGTAAAAGTAAGGGTAATGTAAGGGGGGAAAAATGCCATTAAGAACAAAAGCTTAGGCCGTGGCACAGGGGCCTATTGTGCACTACCCCACCTCCTCCAAAAACATTTTTCTAAAGGCCATAGGCCATAATGACTATAATGTTATATAAAAATGTTCATTTTGAAAAATTTGGGATGCACTGGCTACCTGTTTCAGCCGCATATATGCCCATTGAAAATTAACGCACTTTAGTACAATGCAAATACATTAAAGGACTAGAGATATGATGACCAGTTGCCTATTGTTATGGTGCAAAAATCAAACTTGTCATGTCATCAAGAAGCTTTAATGCAATGTAAAGTACATCCAAGCTTAGCTGCAGGAATCTGTGAGGGCAATGGAAAAGCACATTGCTGTACCTTAGTAACAATTACACTTGTATGGTTGTCTATATACAATAAACATTGTAGTGCTGTCAAAAAGAATGATTAATCCAAGTGAATAATCAAAAACTAATCCTAATACTAATCCTGATACCTTCTTGATTGATAGCTTCCTGTATTCGGTACATAGGTCTGCTATGTCCAGTGTGTCGGGGGGGGGGGGGGTGACGAGTTACAAAGTTGGTGTAGCCAACTTATCACAACATTGTCAATCGCGTCGTCAATCGCAAAAGATAATTTATTAAAACATCTGTTACCGAACTACATACAGTAGCTTAATTTGTAGAGGAAGAAGAGAAAGCACCCATTTGGTAAATGAGCCAGTAGTGAGAAATTAGTGCTGCAACGACGCGCCAACGTCATCGATTATGTCGACTACAAAAATACGTTGACACATTTCACACACACTGTTTACATCTCGCTTAATGGCATACTGGGAATGGAGAAAGTTGCATTCTATCACAAAAACAGAGACCACTGTTATCAAAAGTATGGGAATACTTTAAACAGATGCCAAATAAAATGGCCCTTTGTTCCCTTTGTAAAACCGATACGTGTACCACGGCAGCACAACTGCGATGCAAAAGCACCTCGGTGTTACGGTTTAACTGGTTACCGTTTGATCTGGCGACCAACTTCCTGGTTCAGGTCTCTGCTGCAGATGTGATGGAACAAACTGATGTGATATTATTAAATTAAAAATGTAATATAAATTAAATAAAAAAGTATGCATTTAGCAGACGCTGTTATCCAAAGCGATTTACAGTGCATTCAGGCTATCAATATTTACCACTCATGTGTCAATATTTAGAATCATGTGTTCATAGCGCAAAGCTCTACCAGTTGAGCTACAGGAACACTATTAAGTGTCTAATAAATGCAGACTTGCTCATTGCATGATTCTGATATTCTTGTTAAAGATTACAAGCTATTGGAATTATCACCCGTAGCGGCTGAAGTAAGGATAAAATAAAAAATAAAGTAAGTCTATGTTGGCGTAGGTTTTGAACATGAGTTAGGGGCCGTTCACATATGGCGCCTAAAAACGCATGGAAAACGCTAGTCGCGCTGCTTTCTCCTACTTTCCAAAGAAAGAACATTTCACGACGTCTCAGACAACTGTATATTTGTGACTACTGTGGGTTAATTATAAGCGCTATCATAAACTCATATTTACCATAGTAAAAAAAAAAAAAATTATTTGTCTCTTTATTTTGTATACTGTAAAAACTTAAATCACATTGGTTGGAAATGAATAAAGGTTGACATATTATTTTAGAAGTTGTATTTATATTTTTGGTAAAGTTATCCACAGGATTCATTAGCTAATCAAAAAAAGAACATTGGGTCTCATTCATTAAATATGCGAGGCACAGATTTTTGCGTGAAATGTGTGTACGGACGTTTTCACGAATAAATCATGATTCATCAAAAACTTTCGTACTAAAATTTATTCTAAATGTACGAAAAGATTGAAGAACAACTTATACCACACGTACGCAATAATCGGGGGCCTTATAAGCATGTGTTAAGAACACTATATAATTACATGTTATTGATAAATTATTATTACAGTTCCAATTATATATATATATATATATATATATATATATATATATATATATATATATATATATATATATATATATATATATATATATATACTGTATATATATATATATATATATATATATATATATATATATACTGTATATATATATATATATATATATATATATATATATATATATATATATATATGTATATACATATATACAATATTAGGGGTCCAAACAATAATCACCTGATCTATCCTTATATAAACGGTGATTAATGTGTCTCATCTTGTGTTTAGAGGCATGGCACACTTGGTACTGCTTGAAGACACCGCGGCACTTGCTCTAAGGAGAGAACGCGTCTTTAGAGAGGGCACAGATATGATCGCTGAGAGTGACGAATGGCTGTTCAGTCGCTTTAGGTTGCCCAGAGAAGTCCTCATTGATTTATGCAACTCACTGGAACCACACATAAGCCACATCACCAACCGCTCTCACCCTATACTACCTTATCTCCAAGCCTGTGTTATAACCCATGCTTCTTTTTTACCTGTGCCCGTTATGCCAGTGGAAACACTTTTCCACCTCCAACAGCAAAATCTCACATTCATTATCGTTAAAGTTATTTTTCTTTGTCTTTTGTTTCGGTGCCATAATTGTCTTTCTCTGTACAAGTGCTTCGTTGTGGAAAGCCCTGTGGAGCTGGTTTGGGCGTGAATTATGCTAATTACTGACCTCTTGCACGCGGGCGCTCATTTAGAAGACTCCAAATTCACTAACAGAAGATTGAGTTTGAGAACAAGCTCATGTGCGAACGCATGTGTTGTGAATTAGGCGGAAAGTTCTAGTGAGAAATTTGCGTATAAATAAGAAAATTGTACACAACAATTAGTGAATGAGACCCATTAGATTAATTATTTAGTGTAATAAAAATAATTGTTAGAGTAGTCAACTAATTGAAAAAATTATCGTTAGATTAGTCGACAGAAAAAATAATCGTTAGTTGAAGCTCTATGAGAAATAATAACTTTTTAGTAGGGTCCAGTGCCATTTTGATACTTTTAAAACGGTACCGGTGCTTGAACCGATACTTAAAAAAAAAAATGCCACAAAAAAACTATGGATAACTTTAAAGAACATTACAAATATTTAAAATAAATCCATAGCTTTCACCTTGGTTGCTCTCATTTCCCAAGTTGTGCTTCCCTTAATCTAAGGCTAATAAATGTATTTCACAATCTGGGTCATTATTTAATACAAGACCACACATAATGCTTCTACTGTATCTCTATCACTAACTCTGATATTTAGTTAAGATGAGTGCTGTCTGTCACTGTCTTTAAGCAGTTCTGAGAATTACTGTATGCTCATTCTTTATAAAGTAGTAACAATGTCATTTGTAAAGTACAGTACTGTGCAAAAGTCTTAGGCACATTAGTATTTTCACCCCAAAAAAGGGTTTTAAGACAGTTATTTCTATATTTTGTTGTAGTGTGTCAGTAGGAAATATCAGTTTGCCATTCATTATAACAATAATCTAGTGCGGTTTTGAATGCACAAGCAGTCTGACAACGGCAAAATGAATGTTTGGAAATGTAAACTGATATTTTATACTATGTAGTGCCTGCGGTGAGGTGCCTATGGGGAAGTGAGACCACTAGAGGACAACCAGGGAAACACAGACCAGACAACGTGACTGCCATTCTGACAGTCCAGACAACAGAAGTGACTGAATGCATTATGTTCTGTTTGATAGACACAGATCATATATTAATTCAATACAGGTATTTCAATTCAAGTTTATTTGTATAGCACTTTTTATGATACAAATAATTGCAAAGCAACTTACAGAAAATTACAATTCTACAATATTTAGTAGTAGCTTATCAGTGGTGATTCTCAGTTTATGTGCATATGACAGAAATTTTCTGAAAAAAATAATACAAAATGTAGTCCCCCAGACCATGAACATTATTAACAGTCAGACTTATTTTTGGAATATTTGGTAGTTCTGTATGTTTTAGGGTTGGCATCAAAAACTGGATAGGATTTATAACAGCTTGACCTGCTACCAAATTAAATGATCTTCTTATTTAATGCTGAATTATTATTTTTTTGTGTGTGTGAACTATTCCTTTTAATGTAAAAATAAAATAAATTATGTAAATGCTGTAAGTTAATACCTGATCATAAGGAGAAGTAGTATGAATATTAGTCCATCTGAAGATACTTTCCAGGTCAAAGAGGTCTCTTCGTTCTTTTTGATAGAATCCCAACATTCTTCAAAATATCTGCTCCGATAATAGAACATTCAGAATTAATTCAACAGCTATAAAGTTAGATAATATGAAATACATTTGGATATTTCTATATGGGGGGTAAATAGACCTGGTCATGTGGAGACTGACAACAACAGCAACATAGTTATTTAACTGTTTAAGTTAAATTAAATTTTCACTCATACTGTGTGTTTCAGTCTTTGAAACCTGCCTAAAGCACAGCTGCTCTCCCAGAAGAAAGAAGAACTGAAAATGAGAAATCTTTAACAACTCAAATGTTTCTTCTTGTCATAAATGAGTTTACATGAACACCAAATGTAAACTTTTGTTTTAGTCTGTTGCTTCTCACATTTTCCTGCTGAGACAAAAACTCTAATACTCTAATAGTCTCCTCTAAAGTTTAGAAGTAATCTCAACAGCTTTACAAAGTGTGCACCAATTCAAAAGCCTCAATATGAACGAAAATGTCCTATTTCTTTTTTATGATCTGTATTAGCGACCAAATGAATAATAATATTTAAAAAAATCTAATTGCCTTTTAGTAAAGAAAGCTCCAGTGTCACTGTTTCTGCAATAAATGATTTGTCCTGTGCACATAAACTGAACAGCTCTATTCTCTTAATGTATGTAAGAACTTGTGTCTACTTGTATTTCTTCTAATGGACTTTAGGAAAACATCTGAAATGCTGTTGATACTAAAACGGGAGACAAAACTAAGACTTCATAGCTCAAGAAAAGAAACCACTGAGCAATTAATTTAAGTTCATATGAATGGAGTGAAAGGTAAAAGCAGGGTTTCTCAACTCTGGTCCTTGAGATTCACTTTCCTGCTGAGTTTAGGTTTGGAGCTAAACTCTCGAGTCAATGTGCTGAAACAGGATCTGGAAATCACAACTGTCAAACCTGTGAAACTGCTTTTAAAAACAAATCAGATCAGTCCATAAATGAATATTATTATTATGTACATGTTATATTTAATAAATTATCAATTAATAGTCCCTCCTTGTGACTCTAGATACAGATGGAGGAGTTTGAGATTTGAGTTTGAGTTCCTGGAAGAGGAGCAGACAGGAGTCTAAACACTATCCACAGTGCTGACAACAAAAAAGCTCTTATTTGTCTTATGAAACAAACACCATGAGCATATCATGATAGCTAGTTCCTTTCCTGAACTTCAACTTCATTCACAGTGAAATCATTGATTTAAAATGATTTCACAGATACTATTTAAACTGAACTAACATCACTGAATTCAATGATGAACTGCCTTTAACTGTCATTTTACATTATTGACACACTGTTTTCCTAAATAATGTTGTTCAGTTGCTTTGACACAGTCAGTTTTGTATAAAGCGCTATATACAGTAAATAAAGGTGACTTGTCTTGACTGTAATGAGTCTAATTTTCATTGTATGATTTCACTTAAAAACAACAACTGCTTTGAGACCGAGCTGAGGTTGTGATGATGCTCTGCACCACTAGAGGCAGAAGAAGACAAGACAAAATCAAGAGTCACCTTGACCAGCTGAGTAAATGAAAGTAAAAGAAAGGAGAATATTCCGAGGGTTTCAATCTATGCCTGGACTCTTAAGTGGCAGATGATTGTGGTAAGTTCTGAACATATTCTTATGTAATCATGTAGATAATTATCCAAAAAATACTTAACTGAATATAACTTTAAGTTGTTGCGAGTCTGAAGTTATTTCACTGTCAGAACAATTTTACTAATTATACTATACAGTAAAAGTCAATATCAATATCAGTGAAGAATTTTTCACTTCACCAATATTAATATCTGAATCAACAGTGAGAAATTATTATGAACCTTAGTATAATAAAAAATTGAAAACCACTTCATATGTTTGAAATGTACTGAAAAATATTACTTACAGTTCAGCACCATTTTCATTATACAATGCCAATATGCCACATATATCTACTAAATTATTAAAAACCTATTTGTAATAATATGAATAGATATTCTCTGTGGATTCACACTGCAAATGCTGAATGGTAAAGTTCCTCACACATGCTGATCTTAAGTTAGTTTTGAGTTTTAGCTCACCAGTAGTTAGGGGTTTTTAGTAAGCTTTGTCTTTGTGCAGTCTCAGAACACACTGAATTGATTTGAGTAAAAGCTCAAAACATTTGTCACTGTGCAGTACAAAATCAATATACACAAGACTTCACTTCAAGGATGAACATGCAAAGCTGCTAAACTGTATATAATTATTTGTATATGTCTATTTAACTTTTTGTTTTTAATGATCTTTTCTATTGTTTTGTTTCCACAAAGGTCTGCAGTCATACTTTTTGAGACACGGGAGCAGGAAGGCAGTGCTTCAAACATGAGCTTCCATGAGAAAAAAGAGAATGAAGACACTATGTCTGAAATGAGATCTTCTTCTCCCAGATCAAGCTGTGCATCTTTGTCTGATAATTCAATACACAATCTGCCCCCTGAAATCAGTGATGCAACAGAGACCTCCAGTGACTCCAGGTATGACTTTAGCAGTTTTGTAACATTTTATCAGAGTGACTTATATCTCTGAAGTTCAAAAAGTAGAGCACAACTCTCACTCACTAAACTATGTGAGTTTGATTTTTATTGGCTTTTTCACACTACATTAACAGATGTTGACCAGCACTGACGCTATTTGTTGGATTTTGTCAGATCAGTGCGTTACCAATGCCACCGTCTGTCGTGTTCAGTCTGTATTTATTGGGTTATGGAATTTCTGAGAAGTGATAAACTGTAATCTGTTTACTGATAGTTATTTGTATTTCTATCTGAATTGAGACAAGACCAAATGTGGGCAGGGCTTAAATCAGAAGTTTGTAAATACTAAATAAAAAGGCCATTTTAAATGTAATTTTGTTGCAAGTTTTTTTTTTGCATATAGCAAATTTACCTTGTATAATTCACAAAATTGCTTATTCTTGTTTTCTACAAAATGTATGTAAATATCTTTAAGAACTAATTACAACAATACAAATATCTTTTAATAGCTGCCTCAATGTATAATACAATTGAAAAGTTTGACATGTCAAATAGTAGAAATATATACAGTATCTAAATATACAACAATACGGTGCATGTATATGTGTGTGTATAATATACAAACTTGTTTATCTTTTGTCAGAAGCAACAGGAAGAAAAGATCAGCATCTCCAGAACCCAGCGGTGTCTCTGTGAATAGTACAAGATCCATGGATTTTCCCATTCAATTCAGTGATGGAACAGTCAACTCTTCCCCACTGTTAGTATAAATATTTAGTTGCTAATTTACTGTAATTTACCTTGATTAAATAATGTTAAAAGATACCTAATGAACACTAAATGTTCTCCAAAATATACAACATACAGTATACAATACATACTATTATGTTATTAAAATGTTAAACAATGATTATAATAACTGTGATTGCCATTTTTGCTTTTGGTAACACTTTAGAATAAGGTTCCATTAGTTAATATTAGTTAATGTATTAATTAACATGAACAAACAATGAATAATACATTTATTACTTCGTTAATGTTAGTTAATAAAAATACAGTTATTCATTGTTAGTTCATGGTAATTCACAGTGCATTAACTAATGTTAACAAGCACAACTTTTGATTTAAATAATGCATTAGTAAATGTTGAAATTAACATGAAGTAAGACTTATAAATGCTGTAGAAGGATTGTTCTTGCTTAGTTCATGTTAACGGAAATAGTTAATTAACATTAACTAATGGAACCTTATTCTAAAGTGTTACCTTGCTTTTATTTATTTTAATTCCAGTATTGTGGAGATAGATGTTACAATTGCATCCTACGATCAGACCCACATCAAGCAGAAAAGAACTGAAGCAGTCCTGCAGAGAGTCAAAGATCAGCACAAAACCAGCATGAAAAACAAGTTTGGCTGCTTATTTGAGGGAAACAAACTACAAGAGAATGAAACCCTCTTGAACAGGATCTACACACAGCTCTACATCATAGAAGGAGAGAGAGAAGGAGTGAATGAAGAACATGAGGTTTTACAGATGGAGAAATCATCCAGAACACAACACTCACAACAAAATCCAGTAAACTGTAATGACATCTTCAAAGCCTTATCTAAACCAGGTTATGAGGAGAAAGACAAAATCAAGACTGTTCTTACTAAAGGCATTGCTGGAATTGGAAAAACTGTCTCTGTGCAGAAGTTCATTCTAGACTGGGCAGAGGGAGAAGCCAATCAGGATGTAGATTTCATGTTTGTGTTTCCATTTCGAGAGCTGAACTTGATTCAAGATCGTCAGTACAATCTTCACAGACTTCTGCTGGACTTCCATCCTGAGCTTCAAGATCTGGACTCAAAGATTTATGAGGAGTGTAAAGTTGTGTTTATTCTAGATGGTCTGGATGAAAGCAGAATGTCACTGTTTTCAGACGATGAGAAAGTTTGTGATGTGAATGAGTCTTCATCAGTGGCTGTGTTGATGTCAAACCTCATCAGAGGAAATCTGCTTGCCTCTGCTCTCATCTGGATCACCTCTAAACCAGCAGCATCCAATCAGATCCCCTCCAAATACATCAACCGTGTGACAGAAATTCAAGGTTTCAATGACCCTCAGAAAGAGGAATATTTTAGGAAGAGAATCAGTGATAAGCACCAAGCCAGCAGAATAATCACACACCTCAAAAGAGCAAGAAGCCTCCACATCATGTGCCACATCCCCGTCTTCTGCTGGATCTCATTCACTGTGATTGAGAAGCTCCTGAAAGAAGATCTGAGTGCAGAAATACCTCAAACTCTGACTGAAATGTACATCCACTTCCTGCTGACTCAACTGAGCAAGTATGGAGAGAGAGATCCACAGAAACTCCTAAAGACCAAAAGAGAAGTGATTGTGAGACTTGCTGAAGTGGCTTTCAAGCAGCTGATGAAGGGCAATGTGATGTTCTATGAGGAGGACCTGAGAGAGAGCGACTTAGACATCACTGATGCGTATTCTGGGATTTGTACTGAGATCTTTAAGGAAGAATCTGTGATTCATCAGAGAAAAGTCTACTGCTTCATTCATCTGAGTGTTCAGGAGTTTCTCGCTGCTTTCTATGTGTTTTACTGCTATTTAAGAAGCACCATGGAAGCCCTTAAGACATTTGATTCAATGCACAATTTGCATAAAGGTGCAATAGATAAAGCCTTAGAAAGTAAAAATGGGCATCTGGATCTGTTCCTGCGGTTCCTGCTTGGCATCTCACTGGAGTCCAATCAGAGACTCTTACAGGATCTACTGACAAACACAGAGAACAGCTCAGAGAGCATCAGGAGAACCACACAGTATATTAAAGAAAATATCAAAGATGGACATGCACTGTTCATTGAAAGATCTATCAATCTGTTCCTCAGTCTGCTGGAAGTCAAAGATCAGACTCTGTCCAGAGAGATTCAGGAGTTTGTGAAATCAGAGAAACACACAAAAAATCTCTCTCCATCTCACTGCTCAGCAATCGCCTACATGCTTCAGATATCAGAGGAGGTGCTAGATGAGCTGGATCTCAAGAAATACAACACATCAGATGAGGGCAGAAGAAGACTGATACCAGCTGTGATCAACTGCAGAAAAGCTCTGTGAGTGTTTAATCATGTGTCACAATGAAGAGTCTCTTCTGAATGGAATTGCACTTTCTGTTTTGCTCATTTTTATAATGTTCTGATCTGTTTTACAAGAATTAAACAGATGTAATTGGAATGATAATTTAAGAATAAGAGTAATTATGGAATTAGTTTGTGTTCTTTTCTGTTTCAGTCTTGCTGGCTGTAATCTCACTGGTCAATCCTATGAAATTGTGTCATCAGCTTTACAATCCTCAAACCCTGTCCTGAGAGAGCTGGACCTGAGTAACAATGACCTGCAGGATTCAGGAGTGAAGCTACTCTCTAATGGACTGAAGAGTCCAAAATGTCAGTTGAAGATATTAAGGTATTTTGGAACATTATACATTTATAATTTCCTCAGGTTTCTCTATGTTGTCAAGGCAGCAGATATGTCCTTTCTATCAGTTGTCACCAACTACTCTTCCCCTCTTTCTTTTTTTATTTTTATTAGGAGTGCAAAAACATAAAACATAGGGTGAACACAAAACACAACAAACCACAAAAACATCAATAAAACAACAATGATTGTAACAGCAATGAAAAATAAGCAGAAATGACAAATGAGTAATATAAGTAATAGTAAAAAGTATTTAAAGAGTAATAACATATATAATAATAATAAAAATAATAATAATAATAATTATTATTATTATTATTATTATTATCATTATTATTATTATTATTATTATTATTTGTATTAGTATTATTATTATATTTTGTGATGATGGCAAAAGTAATAACAGTAATAATACTAACAATAGTGATACTAAAGATGGTGCTGATAAGTTGTGTAGATAGCAATAGTGAAATAAATAATCAATAATAATAATAGATAACATTGATAATAATATGAATAACATTAGTGATACTAATACTAAAGATGGTAATGATAATATTTTGTGTTGACGGAAATAGTAATATCAATAATAATAATAATAATAATAATAATACATTTTATATCAGATATAATAGTAACAACAGTAATATTAAAAATGGTGATGATTATAATAGTTTTTATTTACAGCAATAGTAATATCAATAATAATATAATAACATTAATAACAACAACAACAATAATAATAATAATAATAACATAGTAGTAATAACAATAATAATGCTAAAGATGGCGATGATGATAATATTTTGTGATGGCAACAGTAATATCAATAATAATGACAGTAATTATAATAAAAATAAAAATAATAATAATAATAAAATAACAATAGTAATAGTAGTAATCAGTGATGCGCGGGTTGTTCCAAAATTATTGGGTGCCTGCGGTCACCCGCGGTAGGCCGCGTTTACGAGTAATCCAAATATATTTTTAAAGATATTCGGGTCGACTTGTTTCAGCGATTCAGAGTCGACTCCTTAATTTAGAAGCCAATAACTTTATAAATCATGTACTTTTTGGTTTAATTACTTTGCACATTGTTTACACTGATGGACAGCTACATCATACACTGTAATATAGGTATTTTTTTATTTCCCATCTCTGTGGCTCTTTAAAATGGATTGTAACTCTGTGAATACTCAACGAAGAGACATGAGAGATTTCTATAGAAAGCTTGACATGTCTGCTTTTAAACTAAACAAGTGCCACCGAAAACAAATATTCTGTGATAAAAGTAATCCATATGAAAACAACGCAATGTCCGTTTTTTCACGTCTCCCTTCATTATATCTAATGTGACCCTGCCCCCGCGCTGAACGCGCTATTCAGATTCAAACTGATGCGCGCGGCTTGAATACGCCCACACAGAAGAAAAAGCAGCGAGACTGTTCTTCAAGTTTTTTTATTTTACCGTTTGCTTCGCGATGACAGGAATAAGACATAATTAGCCCCGAAAATATGTGATGTGTTTGAGGATTTGAGATTGGGATTTCCTCAGAAAAAAAGGATGAAGTGCTTTATTCAGCAGAGATCATATACATAAGTAAGTCTCTTTTTATTTATTTACATACTTGTACTAGTTTTCACATAACGTCTAAACATTTTACTAGTTAGACTTTTTCCAAAGACTTTTTCCAAAATATAATTCCTGATTAAATGTATAATCAAGTGAAACATGAAGTTTCAGTAACAATATACAATACTGTCAGGATTCCACCACCATCATCATCACTCCCTCCACCCACTCGCTCGTCATCCCCTGAATATTAATTGTCATCACCTGCATCTCTTCATCCTCATCACCGTCACCTGCTATCCTTCATCACTGCTCACCCTTATATACCCACTCTCAACCTTCAGTCTCCGTCTGATCTCGTCATTACATGGCTTACAGACTCTATCTCAACACTCGCCTGAGAATCCGCGAATCTTCTGAGAACCCTCAAAGATCGGCCAATCTTCTTCTGCCTTCAGTCCTCCTTCGGTGATTCCACTTCCACTTACTGTGATCAGAGATCGTTCCGTTGTATTGATATTGGTCCATACTCGCTCTCACTCTGATATTCCCGTCTGGTTCGGAGCATTCTGCTAATAAAACTCACATACGGTCCATCCTGTCTGCCTCCTGTCTCGTTTGTGACAGAAGATCAGACCAAAGATGCAGAATCCTACGGAGCCTGGGGGAAATCCATCTCAAGACCCGTTTGCCGAACTAGTGCGAGCAGTGCGCCAGTCAATCTTCTCTTCTTTACCGGACAACCCTTCCGCCATCCCTGAAGCAATCCTTCACTCTGCACGCCAACATCAACTTCCGCAAACACCCGCTACTTCGCCGGCTGCCTCTGCGAGTCCCATGGCCCGACCAGCGCCGTTCAGTGGTGAGGAGGAGGATTGCAGCGGTTTTTTGCTTCAGGTTTCACTATATTTCCAAATGCAAGCGCATCAGTTTACCGATGATTCCGCCCGGGTGGCCTTTATTATTTCTCTACTCTCTGGCAGAGCTCTCCAGTGGGCACAATCTCTTTGGAATTCAGACTCCCCAGTGTTAAAGTCCTTGTCAGGTTTCATGTCTCATTTTAAGGAAGTCTTTGGCCAGGCTGTTTCAGATCTCTCAGTTCACGATCAGCTTTACAATCTCCGTCAAGGAAACTCCTCTGTCAGTACGTATGCCCTCCAGTTTCGCACCCTGGCGGCATCCTGTGGCTGGAACGAGTCGGCCCTGATTACCGCTTTCCGCCACGGCCTGAATCCGAACATCCGTCAGCTATTGGTTGTTTATGATGACTCCATGGGAATTGAGAACCTCATTCAGAAGACCATTCGAGTTTCACAACGCTTATCTGCCTGTGACAATCCGTCTACCGCTGTCAGTCCTCCGTCCTCGATTCCCATTGCTTCTCCTCCAGCACCTGAGCCCATGCAAGTGGACTCCACCCATCTCACTCCTTCTGAGCGCCAGCGTCGTATCCAGCTTCACCTCTGTCTGTACTGCGGGAGCGACAATCACCTCATCTGCTCCTGTCCTGTTCGACCTCAACGTTCTGCGGTAAGCTCCATTCAGATCCCTCCTAAAGTGGAATCTTTAAATCGTACCATGGTTCATCTACTAACCCCGCATATCTGTGTCTCAGCGCAAGCCCTTCTCGACTCCGGTTCAGCGGGGAACTTCATTTCAACCCAGCTCCTCCAAAAACTGAACGTCCGCAAGCACCGCAGCCTTCAAGAGCTCAGAGTTCAAACCATCCAAGGAAAGCCGCTGGGTCGAGGTCGAATCAGTCATGTCTCTCCCACATTAACGCTCCGCATTGGCTGTTTACACACAGAAGAGATCTCATTCTTGGTGCTGGAGGAGTCTACTGCTGAGCTCATCCTGGGACGCCCCTGGTTGATCCAACATCAGCCCACCATTGACTGGAAATCCGGGGAGGTTCTTCGTTGGGGAGAAAACTGTACACATACCTGTCTAGCTCCAGTCAAGAAGAAAGCCCTATCTTCTCCCTCTTCTTCGTCCTCCGTGCTCAAACCCAAACTCCCAGTCTGTTCGACTTCAGTTGAGAGTCCAGAAGTCCAGCATCAAGTGGAGATTCCTGCTGAGTACAGGGGGTTCCAGGATGTGTTCAGCAAGCAGTTGGCGACCAAGTTACCACCCCATCGGCCATGGGACTGCGCCATCGACCTGCTACCTGGAGCCACTCTACCTAAAGGCCGTATCTACCCTCTCTCCATCCCGGAACAGAAGGCCATGGAGGAGTATGTGAAAGAAGCCCTTCAGCAGCAGTTCATCCGACCATCGGTTTCACCTGCCGCTTCCAGCTTCTTTTTCGTGGCTAAGAAGGATGGAGGCTTGCGACCGTGTATTGATTACCGCCATCTCAACTCCCAAACGGTCAAATTTCGCTACCCCCTTCCTCTGGTCCCAGCAGCCCTGGAACAACTACGTGGGGCCCGTATATTCTCCAAGTTGGATCTGCGCAGTGCATACAACTTAATCCGTATCCGTCGGGGTGACGAGTGGAAGACTGCTTTCGTCACCCCTTCCGGCCACTATGAGTACAGGGTAATGCCGTTCGGCCTATCCAACGCCCCTGCAGTCTTTCAGAATTATATGAATGAAGTGTTCCGAGAGTACCTCAATAGATTTGTTGTAGTCTACTTGGATGATATCCTCATCTATTCATCATCACTTCCTGAACACAGACGCCATGTCACTCTGGTCCTGCAGAAATTGAGAGCCCATCACTTATTCCTGAAATTGGAGAAATGTGAATTTCACACCACGTCGGTACAGTTTTTGGGCTATATCATAAATCAGCATGGTGTGCAAATGGACCAGAGGAAGGTGGATACCATCCGGAACTGGCCGCAGCCCACTACAGTGAAAGAGCTTCAAAGATTCCTCGGATTTGCCAACTTTTACAGGAGATTCATCCATAACTACAGCATTATCAGTGCTCCTCTGACCTCCTCTTTGAAGGGCCAGACCAAGTCTCTATCCTTCTCCCCCGAAGCCATCCAAGCCTTCCAACAATTAAAAGACGCCTTTTCAACCGCTCCCGTCCTCGCCCATCCTGATCCAGATCTGCCATTTGTCGTCGAGGTTGATGCGTCTTCTACTGGAGTAGGAGCAGTCCTCTCCCAGCGGCAGGGTGAACCTTCCAGACTCCATCCATGTGCCTTCTTCTCCAAGAAGCTATCCCCGGCGGAGCGAAACTATGACATCGGAAATCGGGAACTGCTTGCAATCAAGCTTGCCTTGGAAGAGTGGAGGCATTGGCTGGAGGGAGCCAATCACCAATTTCAAGTAATCACCGATCATCGTAATCTGGAATACCTCAAAGAAGCCAAGCGGCTCAATCCTCGTCAGGCCCGCTGGGCTCTCTTCTTCACCCGTTTTGATTTCGTTGTTACCTACCGACCCGGCTGTAAGAATGGAAAAGCTGACGCTCTCTCTCGCCTCCATCATTCCTCGTCTGAGGAGTACTGCCCTGAACCCATTCTCCCTCCAGCCGTGTTCGCCTGTCCAATCCTCTGGGACATAGACGATCAGATATCCCAGGAAAACCGTCTCCATCCCGCTCCGCCGGGAGGTCCAGAGGGGCTCACCTTTGTACCTCAACAATTCCGCACCGCCCTTCTGGACTCTGCTCATACAGCTCCGGGCTCTGGTCATCCAGGTAGCAGGCGTACCCTCTCGCTCCTCAGTCAATGGTACTGGTGGCCATCTATCTCCCAAGATGTCTCCCGGTTTGTCCAAGGGTGCTCAGTCTGCGCCATCTCTAATACTCCCAGAAAACTCCCGGAGGGTAAACTCGTACCTCTTCCTATACCCCGTCGTCCATGGTCTCATCTAGGTGTAGACTTCATGACTGACCTTCCTAAATCTAACAACTTCACCTGTATTCTAGTAGCAGTGGATCGGTTCTCGAAGGCTTGCAAGCTGATCCCCTTACCTGGACTCCCTACCGCCTTTGAGACCGCGGAGGCTTTGTTCCACCATGTTTTCAGAAATTTTGGAATTCCCGAAGATATAGTATCGGATAGAGGTCCGCAGTTCATATCTCGGGTATAGCAAGCCTTCTTCCGACTACTTGGGGTAACTGTTAGTCTATCCTCAGGATACCACCCTCAGACGAACGGCCAGACTGAGCGGAAGATCCAGGAGATAGGACGGTACCTCAGGTCATATTGCCACCAGTACCAGGACAGCTGGAGCCGCTACCTCCCCTGGGCTGAATACGCCCAGAATTCTCTCAGGCAATCCACCACCGGGCTCACTCCTTTTCAATGTATCCTGGGTTTTCAACCTCCTCTATTCCCTTGGTCTGGGGAGCCCTCGGAGGTTCCAGCCGTTGACTATTGGTTCCATCAGAGCGAGAGGGTATGGGACTCAGCTCACGTTCACCTCCAACAGGCAGTGCGAAGGCACAAGACCCAAGCCGATCGTCGACGGACAGACCCTCCCCAGTACCAACCGGGTCAGAAGGTGTGGCTTTCAACCCGAGACATCCGCCTTCGCCTGCCCTGCCGTAAGCTGAGTCCCCGATACATCGGACCATTTACCGTGCAGAGGCAGCTGAATGAAGTCACTTACAGGCTCAACCTCCCACCTCATTACAAGTTTTCACCCTCATTTCACGTCTCCTTGTTAAAACCCTTCATTGATCCTGTCACTTCTCCTCCCTCAGATCCAGGACCTAGGGACTTACCTCCTCCTCCCGTTCCAGTAGAAGAGGAGCCTATCTACCGTGTCCGCAACATCATGGATTCGCGGCGACGAGGCCCCCGGCTGGAATATCTAGTCGACTGGGAGGATTATGGCCCCGAGGAACGCTCATGGGTACCCCGCGAAGACATTCTGGACCCAACCCTCCTCACCCAGTTTCATGCAGACCATCCTGATCGTCCTGCCCCCAGAGGTCGTGGTAGGCCTCGCCGTCGCCAATGCCCCTCTTCTCAAGCGTCAAGAGCCGCCTCGGGAGGAGGGGGTACTGTCAGGATTCCACCACCATCATCATCACTCCCTCCACCCACTCGCTCGTCATCCCCTGAATATTAATTGTCATCACCTGCATCTCTTCATCCTCATCACCGTCACCTGCTATCCTTCATCACTGCTCACCCTTATATACCCACTCTCAACCTTCAGTCTCCGTCTGATCTCGTCATTACATGGCTTACAGACTCTATCTCAACACTCGCCTGAGAATCCGCGAATCTTCTGAGAACCCTCAAAGATCGGCCAATCTTCTTCTGCCTTCAGTCCTCCTTCGGTGATTCCACTTCCACTTACTGTGATCAGAGATCGTTCCGTTGTATTGATATTGGTCCATACTCGCTCTCACTCTGATATTCCCGTCTGGTTCGGAGCATTCTGCTAATAAAACTCACATACGGTCCATCCTGTCTGCCTCCTGTCTCGTTTGTGACAAATACTATATACAGTTCAAAAGCTTGATGTAAATAATATAAATGTAACAAATAAATGTAACTGTAACAAATGTAATAATGCTGTTCCCCTCTAATAAACCCTGAAAAAATATTCTCAGCTCTTTTAAAAATTAATAATAATAATAATAATGATGTTTTTTAGAAAATCAGATCGTTAAGATAAAGATGTCCGTTTTCTATAAATTGTATATTAATTTTGATCAATGTTTTATCAATCAATTGCCCGTATTTTAGAAATTAGAATCAAATATATAGCAGACAATGTAATGAGGCTTGCATGTGAACTGGAGGGCGCCGAAACTCAGCTTGTGCCTCACAGATTTGAGAAATATAGGCTATATATTACAGAGAGCTTGAAATGTCTACTTTTATCCGAAAATATTAAAACCAAAATAAATAGGCTACTCTCTGATTATGTAATCCATATGAAATGTGTGTTTCTCTGTGGCATGGCGAGTCCGCATCGTCAACTTCATATTTGCAGCAACACAGAAAACACCAGTTTATTACTAAACAATTAAATGTCTCCTTGCATATTTTCGAACCAGGCCATTCTGGCTTGAGCGAGACCCCACGGAACGAGCTAGCGGAGCGTAATATATGGAGGAATGCGCTCTTCACTCAAGAGCTCTGATCGGAACAAACCCGAGCCTCACTGTCTGCGGAACAGAAACATTAAAATAGACATAGCCAGACTAGACTATTTTAGAACAAATTATGAGTTTATTTTTTATCGTAATAATTCTTGACAAAATTTGAATATATTAAGGATTTTTTGTTTGTTTGTTTGTTTTTTTGTTTTCTTTTTTTTTGCCTAGTTCCTATATCTATGGCCCAATGACGATATGATGAGCATTTAACCTACTACATTTAAAAAATGCGGGTCAGGAAGCGAAACAATATTTTCTTTTCCTTTTTTTGCAGTCCAAGTTAGTTGAAAATGTCGGTCGGGTGTGGGTTATTAATACATTGACCCGCGCATCACTGGTAGTAATGAAATAATGACAGATATCTAACGCTTACCACTCCTCTCCTAGCTTCTGTGTCAGTTTTTTTTTCCCTCCTTCTCATTCACAGTACAGTTACTATTGTATATATGCCTAAGCTGAGGTGGTGCATTAAAAGAAGGGTGTGGTTAACTTTGTGTGCACAAACTATTTTCCTTGGTATGACCAAAATTTAGCACTCAGCGTTGTTTTTTTAATGTGCTGTGTCAAGTAAAAAATAGTTCTTTTAAAAGAGCCTATTGCGAGATGTTGTGTTGCATTTTACTCCTCCTGGCTTACACTCACTTTAGAGTGAATGCCCTGTATCTGTCTGGGTGATGAATTCAATTCAAGTTTATTTGTATAGCGCTTTTTACAATACGAATCGTTACAAAGCAACTTTACAGAAAATTATGTTTCTACAATATTTAGTAGTAGCTTATGGTGGTGACTGTCAGTTTGTGCACGTTTGACAGGATAAAATAAAAATAAAAAAATAATACAAGACATAGTCAGCTAGACGATCAACATTACTAATATTATTAATTAATAATTGTTATATGATGCAGTCACACTTGTAGCAATATTTGTTAGTTCTGGGTTAACATCATCTGGGGTCCTCTGAGGGTCAGCATCATCTCTTCTCAGGTGTTCTGGATCCAGACTGGAGCTTGTTTAAATCCTAGTTACCACGGGATGTAAATCCCATGGCAAAACATAGAAACAAATAGAGACATCATTAGCAAAGCTGCTGATCCAACAAAGTAAAATTAATTAGTTTAACCCAAGCTAAAGAATAAAAATTCACATTTGATCAGATGCAACTACACTCACAATTTAAGATACATTATTCAAATGCTTGGCGAAAGAGATGTGTTTTTAATCTAGAGACAGAGAAACAGAGAGAATGTGTCTGAACTCCGAACATTATCAGGAAGGCTATTCCAGAGTTTGGGATCCAAATGTGAGAAAGCTCTACCTACCTCCTTTAGTGGACTTTGCTATCCTAGGAACTACCAAAAGTCCAGCGTTTTGTGACCTTAGGGTGCGTGATGGGTTATAGCGTGGTAGAAGGCTAGTTAGGTACGCAGGAGCTAAACCATTTAGGGCCTTATAGGTAAGTAATGATAATTTGTAACTGATACCAATGTTGGGCAGTAGCGTCGCTACAAGCAGCGAAGCTAATAGTTTAACTACATTTCTCAGTAGCTTGGTCGTAGCTTCGCTACTTTCTGAATCAAATAGCTTTTCAGTAGCGATGCTCTTTTTTTTTACCAAGTAGCGCGGTAGCTTCCGCACAAGCTACATTTTCGCAAGCAATTCTGGAGCTCAAACTCAAATCGGGAAATACAACTGCTAAGATCGCTGATCCTGGATCAGTAGTGACGCGACAGCGCTACTTCATCTTGTTCGTGTTCACACTGGATAGCAACCAACCATCTTTATGATGCATTACGTCACCTTCTGCTCCGGATGGTACCACTCCCTGGCCAGTCAGGCAAACAAATTATTTGATGAAAAGATGGCATAGGATGAGGTCGGAGAACAGTTATGAGTGAGTCGCCGTGGCCGTACCTCGACAAGTACATGACACTGAGTGAGATAACAGAGAGAAAATATGTTTTCAGATGCTGCTTGTAAAAATTATCAGGGTCCGCCCTTACGAAAGGAAAATATGTTTACCAATATATTTCTTAAAATATATTGTGATATATTGTAATATATTATTTTCCCTTTTTATTTCTAATATTTTATATATTTAAATACATTTAATAATATATTGATGACACATATATTATATAATATATTGCAAAATATACAAATGATTGCCGCTTTCAATATATTGCAATATATTGGAAAAAAATAAATATATATATAAGAATATATGCCTAATATATTACATGATATTTTCCAATATACTGCAATATATTTTTGTTTCATAAGGCCCAGCCTGGCCATTTTTTTTTTTGTACTGTTTGGAGGTCTTGCATTTTGTTCTGCAAAGTCCTACAGTATATTAAGCATGCCCATGCAACAGGTGCATACACTTACTTGTGCGCACATTGTTAATTACATGTATTTTGATTGTTTTTGTTGTCAAATTGATAAGGAACACAAAAAACTATTAAACTAAACAATTACACCTGCCTGTTTGACTGGCAGATTTGAGCACTGAGATAGCATTGACTTGTAATAAAATGTGTTCAACATACATATTTAATATTAAAAGTAGCTGAGATGTAGAAAGCTACTGTTGATGTAGCTTAGCTTGCTACATTTCCCAGGGGGGTAGCTTCAGTGTAGTGAAGCTTCATTTACTGTAGAGTTACTGGTTTCCAAGTAGCTTGCCCAACACTGACTGATACAGAACTTAATAGATAGCCAGTGCAGAGACTGTAAAATTGGGGTAATATGATCATATTTTCTTGACATGGTAAGGACTCTAGCTGCTGAATTTTGGACTACCTATAGCTTGTTTATTGATGAAGCAGGACAACCACCTGTAATGAATGATCACGCCTGATTATCGTTTCATGATCTCTGGTGTCACTTTATGTATTAGTGCATAGTGTATTAATGCATAAACAGTACCTTGATGTCATGAGGACGCCAGTAAGGACATGCATAATTGATTTTAAACTGAGATCAACAATGATTGCTCAGGTGTTCGAGAGTTGAGGGCTTCACAGATGATGTAATCTTCACTGTTGTGTGTCTGTAGGTTGTCTGGCTGTATGGTGACAGAGGAAGGCTGTCATTATCTGTCTTCAGCTCTGAGTTCAAACCCCTCACACCTGAGAGAGCTGGATCTGAGCTACAATCACCCAGGACAAGCAGGAGTCCAGCTGCTTTCTGACAAACTGAAGGATCCAAACTGCTCACTAAAAATACTCAAGTATGTTGGGTACAATTTAAGAAATATTAATGTCTTCAGCACAAAACAAAATATTGCTTAGAAATCAAAATAATAACTTATTTTTCTGGTACTTCTCATCTCTGCATGTGCTATCTTAGATCCCTATGTTATCTCAGAAATGTAGTTCTGTCATGACAGCTCTCAGAGGGATGGTAATGTACATGACAATATCAATGTATTTGGTCTTGGTGGAATAGTTCTGCTACGCTGTTGCTGCTAGTGCTTCGTTAGATACAGTATAGAGACTTGCTACTGCCATGCCAATACATCCACAACATGCTGCTGTGAGCATGTAAGAAATACTGTCCTGCAAATATAACATACATGAAACAACCTCACAGTATACATGAATCACCTCGTAGCAGACGTATACATGTGGAGCTGTGGAAGGTGGAGGGTTTCTGAAGCAAGCTGCACTTCTGACAGCAAACTCTAGTCATATATTTAAATGCTGAGCAGCGAGCTCATTGGCTACCAATACAGGAAAGCACCAATCAGCTGTGCCATGTGATGATGTCATTACGTCAGATTGAATAAGACCTATTAGACTCCACAATCAGAGTTTCATGCCAGAACTCTGTATTTGTACCATTTGTACTCTTTATTTCTTTAATGTTGTTTTCATATTTAAAAAAAAAAAAATGTTCACTGTAAAAGGCAATTAAAGGTGCTGTAGGAAACTTTTGTAAAAAAATATTTTTTACATATTTATTAAGCTTGTCATTATGTCCTGAGAGTAGAATATGAGACAGATAATCTGTGAAAAAAAATCAAGCTCCTCTGGCTCCTCCCAGTGGTCCTATTGCCATTTGTAGAAAGTCATGCGCTCCCGGTAAAAAAACAACCAATCAGAGCTGCGGTCCGTAACTTTGTTTGTGTTCAAAATGTAGAAAAATGAACATAATAAGCGAGTACACCATGAATCCATTTTCCAAACCGTGTTTTTAGCTTGTCCTGAATCACTAGGGTGCACCTATAATAAGTGTTTATATTCGGACTATTTTAGATTGCTTCGGGGGTACCGCGGCGGAGTAACTCAGTACCTTTGTGATTCTTCATAGACATAAACGGAGAGAAGTATTTCCGGCTACGATGTTCTTCCGCAAGACGCAAGCAGTTCTGTTTATTAACCGCTAGAGCGTCAAAAGTTCCCTACTGCAGCTTTAATGAGTTAAGAAAAAAAATGAAGATAAACGTGTGTGTGTGTGTGTGTGTGTGTGTGTCTCATTGTAGTTTGGACCATGGAGGGCCTTTCAGGATCCGACCAGGTCTACAGAAATGTAGGTTCTTTCTCTGACACTCTTTAAGATTTAGTGACAACAAACAAAAGTATATGTGTGAGATTAACTGTTTTTCCTCTCTTCAGATTTCTGTGATCTCACACTGGATCCAAACACAGCAAACACTCAACTCATTCTGTCTGAGAACGGAGAGGTGAAATATGTGGAACAGCCGCAGTCGTATCCTGATCATCCAGAGAGATTTAAAGATATTCCTCAGGTTCTGTGTCGAGAGAGTCTGACTGGACGTCATTACTGGGAGGTTGAGTGGACTGGCTGGGCTCGTATAGCAGTGGCCTACAAAACAATCAGCAGAGAAGGGACTGTAGGTAAGTTAGGATACAATAACAAGTCCTGGTGTCTCTTCTGCATTAGTGATGGATTTGTTTTCTGGCACAACAATCAGAACAAAAACATTCCTGCTCCTTCACCCATTTCTAAAAGAGTAGGAGTGTATCTGGACTGGCCGGCCGGCATTCTGTCCTTCTACAGTGTCTCTGACACACACACACTCACACACTTACACACATTCAGCACCACATTCACTGAACCCGTCTATGCTGGATTTAAGGTTTTTGATTCCTCACTCTCACTGTGTAAGATTACACAACAGACAAACTACTGACTTCTACTTCTACTTATTTCCTAATCATGGTCACATGTCCCTTTATGAAAATATTTGTTGTATGAGGTATATAATTTATTAATTTAACTGAAATAGTAAATGCATGTTGAAAAATGTTGTTAAACACGTGTAAAATTACTATGTACTGTATATTCAGTCCCACTTTATATTAGATGACTTTAATTACTACATGTGAGAAAAAAAAAACATATTATGTTGATGTTGCATTGCAAAACACAGTTTCTGCTATTGATGTGGGATACGGGTGAGGTTAATGACAGGTTTTGTGGTATGGTTAAATTTGAATTATAGACGTAACTACAGAAATTAGAAACAGAAGTAATATTTATGATTAATAAGAGAGCATATTTAAGAGAGCAAATACACATTTGTGTTGTACATCATTCAAGTTATTTCTTTATCTCTTCCACCTTACTACCTACACATGTCATATATGCACTGCAGTCATTTCAATCATTTGTGTTGTTTCTCTACAGTCTCTTACTGTAATCCTGACTGTATGTTGAGTATGTTGGGTATAATAACACTTGTTGCATTTATTTTAATCAGACAATGTCTAACTAAACATGAAAAGAGATGCAACTAAGATGACTCAATAAAATATCTACTATATAACTAACTACTATCACTTCATCTCCTGAATTCTGAACGCACCAGCTGCTTCCTGCTTTTGGGCTGACAGAATTGTAATTTTTTGGCTAATTTGATAAGTGTGGTATTTTGAACTGCAGAGTCACTGAGCTCCTCCTGTCTTCTCAGACTCGAATATGAGACACAAGTGAATGAACCGGTTTCTCCAGATGATGATCTATTCCTGCAGTGTGTTCACTGTAAATCTGCAGTGTTTCATGTAAATCTGCAGGGTGTTTACTGTATATTTTATAATGAGCAACTTGTCCCTTTTCTACCCACAGAGTCCAGTCTAACACAATACAGATCATGTACCTTCAGTGTCTTCATTAACTAATGAACTTTCATTTGGATTTATTTAAACTTTGAAATGGCAAGTCAAAACAGAACGAAAAGTTATCACTTCAAAATTAAGCAAATTAGTAATTCAGTAAACTGCATTAAACTGCACTTAATTAAATTATTATTCTCAGTACAATTAATCTTAGAATCACATGAGGAGAGATTGTAAAAGAAATACAATGCAATAATATCACATTTTAATATTCTGTATTGGGTCTGGGCTATATGAGACTCAGGTGTGGCTCAGTTTTGGGGCTTCTGGTTTACTTACGGCTGAAAATCGATACCAATGCTAAAACCTATTAAGGCCCAGTGTAGGGCCACTTATGGGCTATTAATTGGCTGAGACTCGGGCCAGTTATGGCCTATGTGTAGCACTTGTCTTTAATCCAGATCTGGGCCACTCCAGTGCCGTCATTCTTTGCGGTATTTGGGCCAAGGGAACACTGTTTGTGTAGACCAGAGCTGGGACAGAAAAAATAATATTGCTATGTGTGCTGCATGAGACTGGAAGTTTTATGGTGATTTGGATTAGAACCTGATCACTCTTCTATCTTTGATGAACATGTAGCGCCCCCTTCTGGAAAGAGAGAGCAATCTGTTTATTTATTTATTTATTTATTTATTTTATTGTTATTTTTATTTATTTATTTATTTATTTTATTTTATTTAATGTCCACCATTCAGAATGAAATGTAAATGTTTGAATTTGAATTTAATTTATGGACAGGAAACCTTTATAATCATATTATATAATTATGTAATTATAACAAAATAAATGCAGATATTGTGCATGCTAAGCATATTTTAAATATAATATTTATACAAAGTCTTACAAAACATTAGCTATTTACTTTCTACTTTAAAAGATAAACTTTGTGAATATTCATGTTTTCATGTAGTATCTCACTTTTATCATTGATTCTCTATTTAAAGGTCTATAAGCATTTAATTCAAATTCTTTAGGGATAAATTACTCCTAAAAAACTCCAAATTTATTTCATGATTCTGCAAAAATGTACTATTATATTGAGTCTGAAGGGTATTGTACTTGTGGTTTTCTCATGACTCATGTCACTTTTCTTAATACTGCGTTGATTGCCAGAAGCTGCTCTGTACCTTACCCATGATACTCTACAAAAATATCTTTATGATTATCCACAGAAATTTACAGAAATGCATATATTTTGTTTATGAAGATGAAATTATCAAAACAATACCAATTAAAAAGTTTAGAACTAAATTAAATTTAAAACAAGCCGTTCTGATAGCAGACAGCAGAAGTGACTGTGATTATAAGTGATTAATGACAACATTTTCATTTTGGGATGGAGTATCCCTTTAAGAAAAGCAACCACTCAGCAGTTAATTTAAGTTCATATGAATGGAGTGAAAGGTAAAAGCAGGGTTTCTCAACTCTGGTCCTTGAGATTCACTTTCCTGCTGAGTTTAGGTTTGGAGCTAAACTCTCGAGTCAATAATGTGCTGAAACAGGATCTGGAAATCACAACTGTCAAACCTGTGAAACTGCTGTTAAAAACAAATCAGACCAGTCCATACATTGTTATTATTATTATGTACATCATATTTAATAAATGATCAGTTAATGACCCCTCCTCCTGTCTCTAGATACAGACGGAGTTTGATACATTTATTTACATTTATACATTTATTCAGACAAAAGACTGAGAATGTGTTCATCTAGAAGTGAATGTGCAGCCTGACACAGAGACATTTCATTGTGAAGCACTTCAGTACAATTTTAATAATTTTAATAAAATTTTAATAAAATTTAATACATTTTAATAATCTTAACTCCCTGATAAGTGTCCAAGTCCAAGTGTCTGTGTTCCCTTTGAAAAAGAATTACTTTTTATTTACATTTTATTTACAATAAAAATTCAAATATATTGTAGTTGAAATGTTATATTAAAGGCAATTGGTTGATCTTTAGGATGTTTCTGACCAACTTCCATAGTACTTAAGTACATCTGTAGTTTCAGAATTTCAGGCCTAGGGGGTTACCGTCCACTTCCTACACTCCATGGCACCAAAATACACATAACTTGCTAATGATCCTCTTAATTGTTTGTGTTTTTATTCTTACTTGTGTATAGTATAATATGAAATATTTATAAATGAAATAATTATTTACAATAAGTGTAAATGCCCACATGTTGGCAGAGGCTATGTTCTGTACACTAACTAACTAAAAACATACTTGTTCTTCAACAGCGAATGTGGTGTAGGAAATAAGATGCTGAACTACAGCTTTTGACCCAAGTTCAATCCACCTTTTTGCCAAACATATTTTCTCCTTTTCCCATCACATATCAGATTGAAAAGGCATTCCCTTTCAATACAAATAAAGGAAACACTCCAAAAGTGGAAATAAAGCACCTCACGGGTATTTAATAATAAAGTGTTTATCTGGTGTTAGTAAGTGTAGGGATCCCCATAGGAAAAATGTGTTGCTCAGTGGTTGCTTTTCCTAAGAACACGAGACTCAGATGAGATCCTCAAATATCTCTCATTTTCAGATGTTTCTCCTAAAATTCCTTAATTGAGACATGAGATATATTTGAGAAAAAAAAAATGTCAAAACTGAGAATGTGGCGGAGGAAACATAGAATATCTCTTTGTTGTATTTCTGCAATCTCTATCCAGACTCCATTATAGGAATATTTTATTGCTCAGTGGTTTCTCTTTCTATCCTCAGGAGAAGTAGTTGTGATTCTCATGTATTTCTCATTTTAGTCGCCACAGTGTCTCAGATGTTTCTCCTAAAAAATCCTTAGGAGAAATAAAAGTAGACACAACTGAGACATGAGAACGTTCTGAGAGAAAGGAATCCAAAAAGACAATGGGAGAGAAATGTGTGAGAAACAAGTGAGATCTCTCTAATCTCTTACTAGACTCCATTATAAAAACATTTTCTACTCAGAGGTTTATTTTTCTATTGCAATGGGTTTTTTCACGTTTAATGGTCAGAACAATAGAAGTGGAGACAGGAAACAACAGGACAGGTGAGAACTGAACAAGAGCAGGGATGTAACTTTAGTTGGGACTTGAACAAAGGCCTAGGCTAAATACCCAAGTTACCTGTTAGGGCCTCGGCCTGGGGTAGAGCTCAAGGCTTAGAATCAGGAAAGATTCCTTTAAAGGGATACGGCAAAGAGCCTCGCATTTTATACTAAGTCTTGCCTGTCACACAGGGGCTACCACTTGCTCTTGCATAAGCTTTCTGAAAGAGCTGTCATCTCTCAACAGATCTCTCGTAGCAACACCCTGTTTAGAAAGGTATCCGCAGATACATAGGTGGTGCCCAAGTAGAAGGGGCTTTTACCAACTGAAGAAAGGGCACGAAACAACCGCGCAAAGCCCTCAACATATGGGATTTTACAAAGAATGCTGATTGAGAGTCATCAACTCGATCAATAGTAATAATGCTGGAGCACTCTTGGGGAAAACAGAGTTCTAAATCTTAAATAAGAGGAGAACTCCGAATTCAGGAAAAGAGTTGCGCACTCATAGGTGACCCTTCTTAGTAAAGGGGAGCACTGCTAAACTACCACGGGAATCCCCCAAATAGCCCCTCATGTTGAGGGAAGCGATGCTTGAAGTTTATAAATAAAGACACACTGGCTGAGTGGAGCCCAGGAACCAAAGTCTAATCATCTCAAAGAAAGGGAACAAGGCGGAGCACGTAACCCTTACTGTACAGGATTTAAGAAAGTGTGAAGTCTTGCGTGCACACTTACCACTTACTTGGATTTTAGAAAGTGTGCAGAGTGTTAAAGGTGCACACTCACCACCATATGGTTTTCAGAAAGTACACAGAGATTAGTGTCTGTACTTAAAGTTTCCTAAAGCATTGCAAAGGTGCCGAACCACACGGGAGAGGAAACCTAAAATTTTACAAACCTCTGTGAGCATCAACTGAGGCAGAATATACAAGAAGACTCCTGCAACTGCCACCTTCACTTCCCCCTGGACGCGTCAGGAAGAAGGGATATCCAAGCGACCAGGAAGCCCCTCAGTGTTACAAAGCAGTGAGACTGTACTTCACATTTTTTAAATGTTACTGTTCGCTTGATGCTGAGAGGAATAAGACATAATTCACCTCAATAAGACAGATGAGAGGAATAAGACTTAGATCACCTGAAAAAGAAGTGATCCAGCAGAGATCATAAACAAGTCTTTTATTATTATTATTAATCTACTTGTATTAGTTTTCATATAACTTGAACACATTTTACAAGTTAGACTTTTCCAAACTATTATGCCTGACTAAATGTATAATTAAGTGAATCATTATAAAGTTTCATTTACATCATATCAATGTTTCACGATGCCAGGAAGGTTTTTTTATGTTCTATAATATAGACAGCAATACAATATAAAAGTAATATGAGTTATAATGTTGCTAGCTTAATGTCAGTAAGAATGATTAGACAAAACTTTACTGTGAACTTTGCTATTCTATGTTCACGAATATATCCATATATGTTTATAACTATAGATAGTATAGACCCACATACAAAGTAAACAAGATGCAATAAGAGCTGGGGGTGAAAACTTTTGAACACGATGAAGATGGCCAAATTTGTCTTATTTTGTTGAAATATAATTTTTTTCTATTTAGTTCTGCCCTTCGTAAGCAACAGAAGATACTTGTATGTTTCCCGGTACACAAATTAAGTACAATTTACCTTGATCTTCAAATTCCAAAAGTTTTCACCCCCCAGCTCTTAATGCATCTTGTTTCCTTCTGGAGCATCAGTGAATGTTTGAATCTTTTTAAATAGTTGTGTTTGAGTCCCTCAAATGTCCTCAGTCTGAAAAGATGCATCTCAAAATTATACAGTCACTGCTGGAAAGGGTTCAAATATGCAAAGATGCTGGAAAACTGGACAATCTGCAGGACCTTAAAGATTTTTCTGAAGAACGCTGCTCAGTTTAACTGTTCAGAACAAACAAGGGACTCATGCACAACCATCACAAAACAGAAAGACAGTCGAGGATCATCAGGTAACAGAACACAGTATTAAGAACCAAGGGTTCCCAAACTTTTGAGTGGGGTTATTTTAATAATTTCAGCATTTATTTTGTCTTGTGGACTAAATGTTAATATCTTTTATATACAATTTCTTACTCAGGACAGTACTAAATAAAAAATAACATGCATTTAGTATGATCTCTCTTATTTTTTGAAAATTACTCGTATTTTCACAGATTCTGCAAGGGGTGCCCAAACTTTCGAGCCCCACTGTATATATGTGATTTTCAAATATATTTTTATTTTGTAAAGAATCAAAGTATATGAATAAATACATTAAGGATATTTTACACTAGATGAGGTAATAACATTATTTCAACACACAAAAGTTGACTGTATCAGACTGGAAGATTTATGATGGATTGGATTAGAGTCTGAGCACTCTTCTATGATGAACATTCTATTTAATTTAGTTTTGTTTAATTAGGTTTTATGTCCACCATTCAGAATTAAACTGAATTGTTTTGTACATTTTAATTTAATTTAGAAAAGGAAACAGAATAAGGATCCAGAATCTGGATTCAGAATAAAATAATACTTATTTGTTTGTTTTTAAAAATTATAAAAAAAAAAAAAAAAAATGCTCATGCTACATGCTCAGTAGGGTTGCTCTTCCTATCTCTATATGCCAAAGAAATTGCATGCTTTAAATATAATATTTATAAAAACCAGTCTCACAAAACATTAGATGTTAGCTTTCTGCTTCAAATGATAAGTGCAAAAATCTGTAGATGTTTCTTTGTAGTGATTCATATAGAATCTCACTTTTCTCATTGATCCTCTGTTTAAAGGACTATAAACTATAAATTAATTTGAACCATTATAAAAAAAATTACCATTGCTGTAATTGTGGTTTTCTCACTCTCATGATTCACTTGTCTTAAAATGTTGTTTACCTGTCACGTTCGGTGATACAGGAAACACAGGAGAGATCCAAGTGCAGGTAAGAGGTTTATTGAGGGGCAATCCAAAAGGGTAAACAGTCCAGGCAGGGTCAAAACCAGAATATACAATAAACATTAAAAAACAAAACAAGAACACACGGCAAGAACAGACTATGGATAGTATCACACATAAGACAAGGACTCCATGACACAGACTCAGACAGACCGGGTATAAATACACAGAAGAATGATGAGGGAACTGGAGACGGGTGGGGAACAATCAATTAACTCAAACAAGGAGGAAGGTGACCAAATAAGGGAACAGGAAGTGATAAGGTGACAGACACCGTGGAAAAGGAGGACACATAGTGGAAACCCAGGGAACACAACCCAGACACTGTGACAGTACCCCCCCCCCCCCCCCCCCTCTACGGAGCGGCTCCCAGGCGTTCCACGACAGACACAAAACAGAGACCAGGAGGGAGGCGGACAGGTGGAGGCTCAGGAGGAGGGACGGAGGGCCAGAAAAGAAAAACATGGGGGACAGGCACCAGAATGTAAACACAAAACAGGGAGACCAGGAGGGAGGAGGACTGGAGGAGTTTCAGGGGGAGGGACGGAGGGCCAGACTAACAGAGAGGAACAGGGACAGGAGTGAACACACACACAAAAAAAAAAAAAAAAACATGAAGCCCCCCCAGGGCGGAGAAGAAGACTACCACGTCCGTGTGGTGGAGACTGGAGTCCCCCAGGGCGGAGCAGAAGACCACCACAACCATGTGGTCAGAGCAGAAGCCCCCCAGGGCGGAGCAGAAGACCACCACGTCCTCGTGGTCGACGTCAGAGTCCCCCAGGGTGGAGCAGATAACCACCACGTCCCTGTGGTCGATGCCGGAGTCCCCCAGGGCGGAGCAGAAGACCACCACAACCATGTGGTCCGGGTGGAAGCCTCCCAGGGCAGAGCAGAAGACCACCACGTCCTTGTGGTCGATGCCGATTCCCCCAGGGCTGAGCAGAAGACCACCACAGCCATGTGGTCAAGGCGGAAGCCCTCCAGGGCGGATCAAACCTCTGTGCGGCTGGACCAGCGGAACGACGAAGCTCTGGTAATCCCCTGGTGTTTTTACTGGACTCCAGAAGATCAGTGCTGGACTGACTCTGCTCTCAAAGATCATTGGTGACTGGCACTTGTTCATGAAAATCACCGGTGACATGACTCAGTCCTTGAAGATCACCTGTGACTTGACTTGACTCTGAAAGGTCAACGGTGACCAGCCTTGTCTCTGTAAAGTCCATGGTACCTAGCCCTGACTCTGGAAGGTCCTCGGTGACTAGCCCTGACTCTGGAAGGTCAGCGGTGACTAGCCCTGACTCTGGAGGGTCAGCGGTGACTAGCCCTGACTCTGGAGGGTCAGCGGTGACTAGCCCTGACTCTGGAGGGTCCACGAACACCTGACTCGACTCTGGAGGGTCAACTGGAACCTGACTCGACTCTGGAGGGTCAACTGGAACCTGACTCGACTCTGGAGGGTCAACTGGAACCTGACTCGACTCCGGAGGGTCAGCTGTGACTGTCATCCTGTGCAGCGGCATTGGGCTGGCGGCCATCTTGGGTTGTGGTGCTGGACCGGTGGCCATCTTGTGCTGTAGCGCTGGACCGATGGCCAATTTGGGCATTGACGCTGGGTTAGCTGCCATCTTGTACTGTGGCGCTGGGCTGACAGCCATCTTGTGCTGTGGCGCTGGACTGGCAGCCATCTTGTGCTGTGGCGCTGGACTGGCAGCCATCTTGTGCTGTGGCGCTGGACTGGCGGCCATCTTGTGCTGTGGCTCTGGACCAGTGGCCATCTTGGGCATTGGCGCTGGGTTAGCGGCAATCTTGCGCTGTGGTACTGGGCTGGCGGCCATCTTGGGTTGTGGTGCTGGACCGGTGGCCATCTTGGGCATTGGCGCTGGGTTAGCGGCCATCTTGTGCTGTGGTGCTGGGCTGGCGACCACCCGGTGCTGTGGCGCTGGGCTGGCAGCCATCTTGGGCTGTGGCGCTGGCTCAGCAGCCATGATGTGAACCGTCTTGGGAATCTCTAGGATCTTTGACAGCATATTGAAGTAATCGAGAAATGTGTCAGCGGCCATCTTGGGCATTGGCACTGAGCTGGCAGCCATCTTGCACCGTGGCGCTGGACTGGTGACCACTTTGTGCTGTGACGTTGTGCTGGCGTCCATATTGCCTCGTGGCGCTGGGTTGGTGGCCATGCACCGCAGCGGCGCTGGGTTGGCGGCCATCTTGTGCTGTGGCGCTGGACCTGCGGTCATCATGGGCAGTGGCGCTGGCTTTCTCCTTCTGCCATGGTGAGACGGCGGCTCTGGTCCCTCCCACATGAGCCCCGAGTCAAAGGGGGGCCATGGTGGAGAACGATGCTGTGCTTCCTCTCGGCCACCTCCTCTTCGGCAACCTCCCTTGGTCCTGCGAAACACGACCAGGCGGGTTCCCTCAAACCGATTGCTTCTCTCCCGCTCGGTGGCTGGGGAAGAAGCGTCAACCGACATACCGCTGGATCTCAGGGTGACGGAGTCCTTCTGTCACATTCGGTGATACAGGAAACACAGGAGAGATCCAAGTGCAGGTAAGAGGTTTATTGAGGGGCAATCCAAAAAGGTAAACAGTCCAGGCACGGTCAAAACCAGAATATCCAATAAACATGAAAACAAAACAAGAACACACGGCAAGAGCAGACTATGGATAGTATCACACATAAGACAAGGACTCCATGACACAGACTCAGACAGACCGGGTATAAATACACAGAAGAATGATGAGGGAACTGGAGACAGGTGGGGAACAATAATATACTCAAACAAGGAGGAAGGTTACCAAATAAGGGAACAGGAAGTGATAAGGTGACAGACACCGTGGAAAAGGAGGACACCTAGTGGAAACCCAGGGAACACAACCCAGACACTGTGACAATACCAGAAGCTGCTCTGTACCTTACCCATGATACTCTAAATAATAATGATGTCTATACATAGCAATCTGTAAAAAATATATCTATTTTGTTTATGAAGATGAAATTATCACAAATAATACCAATTAAAATGTTATCAAAAACAAAAACCAAATCCATGATCTCAAATCCAGAACCTGCCGTTCTGACAGTCCAGACAGCAGAAGTGACTGAATGCATTATGTTCTGTTTGATTCACACAGATCATATATTAATTCAATTCAGGTATTTCAATTCAGGTTTATTTGTATAGCTCTTTTTATGATACAAATAATTGCAAAGCAACTTACAGAAAATTACAATTCTACAATATTTAGAAGTAGCTTATCAGTGGTGACTGTCATGTCAGGAACACAACTGGACACAGATGCAGGTATGGTGTGAGAATTTATTCAAAAAAAAAAAGTCCAAAAGAAAAACTCCCTCCAACTAACAAAAACAGGCCGGGAAATAATAGATAAATGTCCAGCAGGAAAATAAGAGGCTTGAATGTCCTTTCGTAAACACCCGGCAGGGGGCGCCCGATGGCGCGGCCGCGTAGGAAGTGGAGGAGGGAGGAGAACACGAGAGAGCCCGTCACGGAGCAAACCAAAAAACACTTCTGAGGAATGCAGGGATCCGGTCTAGTAAATGAGGGAGGGGAAAAAATAGAAAAAAGCAAAACAAAACCAGTAGCAGCAGACAATGGCACGACAGAGCAGGACTAGACAGAATGACTACACATGGGCTGTAGTCGAACGACGATCTGGCACCGATTGGCGCGACAGACGGGAATAAATAGAGGAAGAGATGGACAAACATTGAATGCAGGTGAGTGGAGTCAAACAATTAGAAGCGGAAACTGTAGTAATGAGGGGGAGGGAGGAACGCCACAGATAGGTGCAAGACGAACCAACAAAACACCATGTGCGCATGAAATGACGACATAAACAAAAACACACACCGAAGAACAGGGTGATCAGACAGCTGACATGACAGTACCCCCCCTCTGACGGACGCCACCAGGCGCCGCAGGAAGGGGCTCACCTCGTCGCCGGTAGAAGTCCTCGACCAGTGTCCGATCCAAGATGTACCGGGCCGGGACCCAGCTCCTCTCCTCTGGGCCATAGCCCTCCCAGTCCACAAGGTATTGAAAGCCCCGCCCCCTACGTCGGACATCTAGCAACTTCCTCACCGTATAGACCGGGGAGCCATCCACTAGACGGGGGGGAGGGGGGTTGGGGCAGATGGAACAAGATGGGAATGGAACACAGGTTTAACCCTGGAAACATGGAAAACAGGGTGTACCCGACCAAGCGTGGTAGGGAGCTTGAGCTGCACCGCCGCCGGACTCAGGACCTTGGTGATCCGGTATGGGCCAATGAACCTGGGTGCCAACTTGCGTGAGGCTACCCTGAGAGGCAGGTCCTTGGTGGAAAGCCATACCCTTTGACCACACACATAGCGGGGGGCAGGAGTCCAGTGACGATCGGCCGCTGCTTTGGTCCTCCTACTAGCCTGGGCCAAGGCCGCCTTAGCTTTCTTCCAGGTGCGTCGACACCGTCGGACAAAAGCCAAAGCAGACGGGACCGCAGCTTCGGGTTCCTGTGTGGGAAACAAGGGAGGTTGATAACCAACAGAACACTGGAATGGGGACATACCTGTGGCAGAAGCCGGAAGGGAGTTATGGGCGTATTCTACCCAGGACAGCTGTTGACACCAGGAGTTGGGATTGTGGGATGCCAGGCAGTGAAGAGTGCGTTCCAAATCCTGCTTTGCCCGCTCGGACTGCCCGTTGGTCTGGGGATGGAAACCTGATGACAGACTCGTAGAGGCCCCGATCTGCCGACAGAACTCCCTCCAAAACCGAGAGACAAACTGGGGACCCCTATCGGAGACCACATCGACCGGAAGACCATGAATCCGGAATACGTGATCAACCATCACCTGAGCAGTCTCTTTGGCAGAGGGGAGCTTGGGAAGGGCAATGAAATGGGCCGTCTTAGAGAAACGGTCCACCACCGTAAGAATGACGGTGTTACCCATGGATTCTGGGAGGCCAGTGACAAAATCAAGGGCCAAATGTGACCAGGGGCGGGAAGGGATGGGCAACGGGTGGAGCAGACCAACGGGGGGCGCATTGGAAGTCTTGTTCTGAGCGCACACAGAGCAGGCAGCCACGAACTGCCTGACATCCTTGGCCATGGATGGCCACCAAAATCGCTGACGGATGGCAGCCAGCAACCTCCGGACTCCTGGATGACAGACTAGCCTGGACGAGTGACCCCACTGGATCACTTCAGAGCGCAACTTGGTGGGAACAAACAGATTACCCGCTGGACCACCCTTCGGCACAGGACCCTTAAGTAGAGCCTCCTCTACTCGTCTCTCGATGTCCCAAGAGAGGGATGCCACCACCACCCCTTTGGGCAAGATGGTGTCTGCAGACTCCCTCCCCTCAGGAGCCTCGAAAAGACGAGAGAGTGCATCGGGCTTGATATTCTTGGACCCGGGCCTGTATGACAGGGTGAAATTGAACCGACCAAAGAAGAGGGCCCAGCGAGCCTGTCGGGAGCTCAGCCTCCTGGCCGAACGGATGTACTCGAGGTTCTTATGATCCGTCCAGACCAGGAAGGGCTGAGCTGCGCCCTCCAACCAGTGACGCCACTCCCCCAAAGCCAGCCTGACTGCCAACAACTCCCGATTACCTATGTCGTAATTCCGTTCTGGGGGACTCAGGCGGTGGGAGAAGAAGGCACAGGGATGCACCTTACCATCTTCGTGTGACCGCTGAGATAGGACCGCGCCCACACCGACATCTGAGGCATCCACCTCAACAATGAATTGACGTTCAGGGTCTGGAATAGACAAGACAGGAGCAGAGATAAAACGGGACTTTAATTTATCAAAGGCCTCCTGTGCCCCAGTATTCCACTTGAACAGTACCTTGGGAGAGGTGAGTGCCGTTAAAGGTGCAGCAATCTGACCAAAGTTCCGGATGAACCGCCGATAGAAGTTGGCAAACCCCAGGAACCGCTGCAGAGCTTTACGAGAGTCAGGAGCTGGCCACTCGGCAACGGCCCTTACCTTACAGGGGTCGGCTTTGATCTCCCCTGCCGAAACAACGAACCCCAGGAACGGAACCGACTGGGCATGGAAAACGCACTTCTCCGCCTTAACATAGAGCTGGTTCTCCAGCAGCCGTTGTAACACCTGGCGAACATGCTGAGTGTGTACCTGCAGAGATGGGGAAAATATCAAGATATCATCAAGATACACGAAGACGAATTGATTCACCATGTCTCTCAACACGTCGTTAACCAGGGCCTGGAAGACAGCTGGGGCGTTGGTCAGACCAAATGGTAAGACCCGGTACTCAAAGTGTCCCGTGGGCGTGTTGAAAGCTGTCTTCCACTCATCCCCCTCACGTATACGAACCAGGTGGTAGGCATTTCGAAGGTCCAGCTTGGTGAAGACCTTGGCTCCCTGCAATAACTCAAAGGCAGACGACATAAGAGGCAAGGGGTATCTGTTCTTAAAAGTGATGTCATTCAGGCCTCGGTAATCTATACAAGGACGCAAGGAGCCATCCTTCTTCTTGACAAAGAAGAAGCCAGCACCTGCAGGAGATGAAGAGGGTCGGATGAGACCGGCTTTGAGGGATTCATTAATGTATTTGTCCATGGCCTGAAAGGGAAAACAAGTGACCCTTGGGCGGAGAAGTGCCTGGGAGGAGCTCAATGGCACAGTCATAAGGACGATGTGGAGGTAACGAGGTGGCCCGGGACTTACAAAACACCTGGCACAGGTCGTGGTACTCCACTGGGACCCCCTTCAAATCAGCAGCCTCCACCTGTAAGACAGGACACACAGACACAGGAAAAGAGGCAGCACCCAAACAAGACGCATGACAAAACTTACTCCAAGACAAGACAGAGTTGCTCGACCAATCCACGTGAGGGCCATGTTGCACCGACCAAGGGTGCCCCAGGACAATGGGAGCACTCGGGGATTCAAGAAGGTACAGCGTGGTTACCTCACGGTGATTGCCCGAGATTATTAGATTGACAGGAGGGGTAGCATAGGAGACAGTGGTGATCAAAGTGCCATTCAATGAACGGGCAGGAATAGGTTCAGGAAGAGGAATGACAGGAATTCCCCAACGGGTGGCTAGGGAGAGGTCCATAAAGTTGCCCTCAGCTCCCGAGTCAACCAGTGCTGCACAAGAGTTAGAGATATCACCAAACTGAATTGAGACAGGAAGGAGAGTGCGAGAGGAGGGGGAATGCAATAAAGGGGTAGCGCTCACCAGGATCCCCCTCTTTACTGGTGAGCCTTGACTTTTAACGGACAGCCTGCTGCGAAGTGACCGGACTTGCCACAATACAGACATAGCCCTTGGGTGAGTCTTTGCTGCTTCTGTTGCGGAGTGAGCCGAAGGCAGCCCACCTGCATAGGCTCCGGCTCAGTGGTTTCGGTGGGGGAAACAGGTGACGACTCCTCGGTCCTCCAGGGTGGACGAACTGCCAGGCGCTGACGGTGGCGGCGAAGGCGACCCTCGATCCGCAACGCCATATTAACGAGATCGTCAAAGTCCCGTGGCAAGTCCTGAGTGGCCAACTCATCCTGGATGTCATCATCTAGCCCTGCACGGAACATAGCTCGACAGGCCCCCTCAATCCAATCGCAGGTCGCTGCCAGAGTCTTGAAATGAATAGCGTAGTCCGTTACTGAGCGACCCGCCTGACGGAGCCGTGCTAGCTGGTCAGCCGCTTCCTGACCTCTGGCAGAGCGGTCAAATAGCCTCTCCATCTCCTGGCGGAAATCCTTAAAAGAGGCGCAACAAGGGGCTTGAGTCTCCCAGACGGAAGTACCCCAGTCTCTAGCTTTACCAGTTAGAAGAGTCAATACATAAGCCACTTTGGACATCTCAAGAGCGTATGTGCGTGGCTGCAAGGCAAACACTACCGAACACTGGGACAAGAAGGCCCGGCAGGAATTGGGGTTTCCATCGTAGGGTGGTGGGTTATTGCATCGGGGCTCAAGCTCATGGCGAGGAAGATGGTGAGCTGCACCACCCTTTGCAGCCTCTCGTTGCAGCTCTTGGATGCGGGTGGTCAGCTCAGCCGCTTGGTTGGTTAAGAACTCCACCTCCCTTGTGGTGTTCGTCAATCTGGCTTCGTGCTGGCCCAAAAGAACACCCTGCTGGGTGACTGCGGTTCTGACAGGATCTGCGCCTGCTGTGTCCATCTTGGCCAGATCGTTCTGTCAGGAACACAACTGGACACAGATGCAGGTATGGTGTGAGAATTTATTCAAAAAAAAAGTCCAAAAGAAAAACTCCCTCCAACTAACAAAAACAGGCCGGGAAATAATAGAAAAATGTCCAGCAGGAAAATAAGAGGCTTGAATGTCCTTTCGTAAACACCCGGCAGGGGGCGCCCGATGGCGCGGCCGCGTAGGAAGTGGAGGAGGGAGGAGAACACGAGAGAGCCCGTCACGGAGCAAACCAAAAAACACTTCTGAGGAATGCAGGGATCCGGTCTAGTAAATGAGGGAGGGCAAAAAATAGAAAAAAGCAAAACAAAACCAGTAGCAGCAGACAATGGCACGACAGAGCAGGAGGTAGTCCACCAGATGATGAACATTATTAACAGCAGTTATTTTATGATACAGTAAGGCTTGTAGCAATATTAGGTAGTTCTGTATGTTTTAGGGTTGGCATGAAAAACTGGACAGGATTTATAACAGCTTGACCTGCTACCTAATTAAATGATCTTCTTATTAAATGATGAAATACATTTTTATGTGAACTATTCCTTTTAATGTAAAAATAGAATAAATTATGTACATGCTGTAAGTTAACACCTGATCATAAGGAGAAGTAGTATGAATATTAGTCCATCTGAAGACACTTTCCAGGTCAAAGAGGTCTCTTCGTTCTTTTTGATAGAATCCCAAGATTCTTCAAAATATCTGCTCTGATAATAGAACATTCAGAATTAATTCAACAGCTATAAAGTTAGATAATATGAAATACATCTGACTTGACTGACTTGACTCAGTCCTTGACAATCACCGGTGACTTGACTTGACTCTGAAAGGTCAACGGTGACCAGCCTTGTCTCTGGAAAGTCCATGCTAACTAGCCCTGACTCTCGAGTCAATGTGCTGAAACAGGATCTGGAAATCACAACTGTCAAACCTTTGAAACTGTTGTTAAAAACAAATCAGATCAGTTCATACATTGTTATTATTATTATTTAGATGTTATTTTTAATCAATTATCAATTAATACTTCCTTGTGACTCTAGATACAGATGGAGGAGTTTGAGATTCCTGGAAGAGGAGCAGACAGGAGTCTAAACACTATCCCTATTGCTGACAACAAAAAAGCTCTTATTTGTCTTATGAAACAAACACCATGAGCATATCATGATAGCTAGTTCCTTTCCTGAACTTCCACTTCATTCACAGTGATATCATTGATTTTAAATGATTTCACAGATACTATTTAAACTGAACTAATCTGAATTATGACATCACTGAATTCATTAATGAACTGCCTTTAACTGTCATTTTGCATTATTGACACACTGTTTTCCTAAATAATGTTGTTCAGTTGCGTTGACACAGTCAGTTTTGTATAAAGCGCTATATACAGTAAATAAAGGTGACTTGTCTTGACTGTAATGAGTCTAATTTTCATTGTTTGATTTCACTTAAAAACAACAACTGCTTTGAGACCGAGCTGAGGTTGTGATGATGCTCTGCACCACTAGAGGCAGAAGAAGACAAGACAAAACCAAGAGTCACCTTGACCAGCTGAGTAAATGAAAGTAAAAGAAAGGAGAATATTCTGAGGGTTTCAATCTATGCCTGGACTCTTAAGTGGCAGCTGATTGTGGTAAGTTCTGAACATTTTCTTATGATTACATATATATATATATATATATATATATATATATATATATATATATATATATATATATATATATATATATATATATATTACATGTAGATAATCATACAAAAATTACTTAGTAAAGGTGAATGTAACTAAGTTGTTGCGAGTCTAAAGAAATTTCACTGTCAGAACAATTGTACTAATATACTATACAGTAAAAAGACTGGAAACAATATCAGTGAAGAATGTTTCACTTTATCAATATTAATAATATCTGAATCAACATTGAGAAATGATTATGAACCTTAGTATAATAAAACATTGAAAACAATTTCATATGTTTGAAATTTATGGAAAAATATTACTTACAACTTTTACAATGACAATATGCCACATATATCTACTAAATTATAAAAAAATCTATTTGTAATAATATGATTAGATATTCTCTGTGGATTCACACTGCAAATGCTGTATGGTAAAGTTCCTCACACACAGGGGCGTCGGACTGGGGGGGTAAAGGGTACCGAGTACCCAGGGCCCGAGGTAGGGGAGGGGGTCCTTAAAAGTCAGTTTTCTATACATACATATACATGCACTAACATTTGTATAGCATTTATGTACAAATGAAAATGTTCCTGTGCAAAACTAAACTTGTAGTTAGGCACTGGTTTGGTATAACAAAGTCATTTTCATTCTGTGCAGGGCCCCACGACCCCTCTCGAATCAATGTAAATGGTACGACCCGCAGTTCAGGTGCTTCAGCTGTGGAGTGTGGACCAGCGGTGAATCAGTTAATGAGACAGGAGCATAGACAGTAAAATAAGACAGGAGCTGGAGTTAGCCGTGATATGAACTAAGAAGACAGGGGAAGAGTCATGTCTTTCCTTAAGAAAGGAAAATCAGGGGCTCAAAAACGAAAAGAAACGAAGATTAAAGAGAGAAAGGCAAATGAGGGCAAGCAGTTGCTCACTCAGTTTTTTGAAAAGAAAGGTGAGCTCCAAATGCATAATCGAGCATTGACATTGTTTTAACATAAATATCTACTCTTAGAGGAGTTCTCCCCAGAGTCAGAAGTTTACATGAAAACACTGTATATTTCCCTCCATTGTCAAAATCTAACACCCGCGAAAACACAGATCGTTAGCGCCTATTTTACCGCATTGTTATGCAAATTAGCTCGCGGACGCTCAGGATTCTTATCAGTTTAATGCATATCTTAATGATTGAAAATTACTTATTTTAAAACGTAAAGACTGAATGTCTAGTTTGGTGGTTAGTGTACCCTGTGATTCTATAGTCTGCATTTATTTTAAACAGACAAATAATCAGCAATTAACTTGTACTTAGCCTACACTTTAAAAAAGGTATTATGATAAGGATATTTTAGCAACCATTTGAAGCCATATATTTCAGTTTCAGACCCTGCAGCAGCAGGCCCCTCATCATGGCCAGGTGAAAGCAGTGACAGTGAGGTGGATGTGACAGTGGGACAAGGTGAGCTTTTAGCGGAATTGCCTGTTTTAACACTTAGTAATTAGTAATTAAGTGTTAAGAGGAAATAAGCAAAATGGGTACATTGTTATTGTACACATTTAAACTTTAAAGGGGCAGTTCACCCAAAAATGAAAATTCTGTCATCATTTACTCTCCCTCATGTCAAGGTTGGCACTTAAACACACTGTAAAATATTTCCAGACTTTCACAATATTTAACTGTGTTTTTTTACAGTAAAATACTGTTTTTATTGTTTTACTGTAATATCACAGTAATGCGGATTCGCTCACTGACTATTAACTATCTGCTGTGATATGACAGCAAAGTACTGTAAAAATACCTATTCAGCTGAGAACGAAGACGCCATCTTCAGTCTGGCTACTTTACATGTAAGTATGCTCTCTCTTCAAAAAAATTATTCTTCCAACAAAATAGTAATGTAATCGTTTAACCTATTTGAAATTATTTCATAACGTTCCAACAGCGAAAATTCCGTACTTTAATAAGTCTGACATAATATGCTCTCTTTGATCCAGCTCACAACGACACGACACGACGCAGGAATATTCTCTTGGCACTGACGATCTGACTATCTGATGTATAAAGGTAAGTTATGAGGTAAATAAAAAGTGCATATAGTTAAAACAAAAATGCATCTAAGCAGTTATTTATGCGATGTTAGAGATCTGGCAGCTAGCAGTTAGCGTTTCATAGTGGTGGTTGAAAATCCCTGACATTGGCATGAAAGCAGCTGAAAAATGACCTTAAAAACTTAGAAAGTGCTTTACAGCAGTTGTTTATGATGAATTATGTTTTTGTTACTAAGTTTTGTTAAAGGACGGCTTGCATTTTTTTTAATGATCCTATGTTTTGTGCAATTATTTTAAGTGAATGTAATCGAAAATTATTTAGTCTTTGGAGAGAGGTGAATAATCTTGAACAAATTTTGAAAGAAAAAATAGGCTAGTTTCTAGTGCATGGCTAACTTTACAAAGTTTGAACTTGAAGAATGGGCGGGATGTCCCAGGGTAGCTCGACACGGTCATCCATTTTGCATTATCACTGTGAACTTAGAAGACGATGTACACGAGAAGTTCTGCTGAGATATTATTTACCGTGTTGACTTTATCTTTCCTTCAGTTATTGCTTCAGAGGTAAAATGTACTATTTCTGTCGTTGTACTTTTATTATTTGCATTTTAAAATTGTATTCTTTCTTGTAGACTTTCGTATCTGAGTGAAAAAAGTGCGTCATCATCCATTTTGAATAGCTAAAACGTTAGCTAATTCCTGTGAATTTCAATTCAAAGACAACGCACATGCCACGAAAATATCATTTTTGATAGATTCTTGACTGTAACTTTACTTCGGTTGCACTTCATAGGTAAATAGACTAAGGGACCGTTCACATATCGCCCCAAAAAACGCGTGGAAAACGCTCGGGCAGAAGCGCTCCTGAAGCGTCTGCGTTTTCTAACGCCTGTTTCACATATAATCCGTCTGCAGTCCGTGTGCGTTACGTATACATATACAGCTATGAACAGCTGTTCCTTCATCTTGGCTGAGTTTTAAACGGGAAAGGATGAAGCAACCGCGTCGCTTGCATTATGAGCGCGCATGCCGCGCGCCTACATTGGAAATAACGAACTTGCGTGCTCAGAAGACGCGATATGTGAATGGCCCCTAATCCATCTTTGTACTTTTATTATTTGTGTTTTAAGAATGTGTTTATTCTCCCCGTCGATCTTCATATAGGATATCTGGAAAAAATGGACATACTTTAAAGAACCACAAGATGCCATCGTGCTCGAGGCTGACGTAAGTTTTGTTTTGCAAACACTTTTTCAATTATTGGTAAAAAGTTTTCTTTTAATGTATATTCAGTAAAGTTGTTACTGAATATAAGGTTTAAAGTCAAAGGCAGTGTACTTTGCACCCCGTTGTATCTATAAAAATGTTTTCTGTATAAACTTACTTTACAGTCATCTGCCACAGCTGCCTAAGTCCAAAGGATGACCATTGATGAGCACACCTCGCTTGATTGTCCAAGGTAATGTCTAACGTAAGGCCCTATGAAATCAGCTTTTTTTTCCCCAAATTAGTTTTTTTCCGTTTTAGTTTTCATTGATTCCATATTTATGGTTTAATTTCAGGTCATCCAATATTTCTGAGTTTCTTTATGCAGCGCTTTCTGCCAGGACCTTTACGTGCTTTTCCCAAGCCACTGAAGTGACGTCGATGTCTGGGTTAGCAGTAGCATGAGCCGTCAGGCAAGTGTTATTTAAATAAACTACTGATGTACTTTCAAACTTTCAAAAGCCTTGTTTTATGATTACATACTATTTGTACTACTGTAGAAGTTTGGCATCATTCTGGGCATTTTTAGTGGGGTAATTTACCAGATACAGCCTAGGATCCATTAGCCATCCGGCTGATATCTCTAAATAAGCTCTAACTTTAATAATGTTCAACCAAGGGTAAAAAGGCTTCTGGGGGGTATTTGGCTCGAGGTCATGGTGCAAAGGAGCCTAGGTTGATTTTACTCCGAACCCTCCCTTTAAGACCTTTATCGGCCGATACCGAGTACCAATCTGATACCAGTGTTAAATTTTTAATGTATTGTATTTTCACTGTGATGAAGAGACAGACTTCACTTGAACATTGCATCCCTAGGCAAAACACGGTGAACAGACTAGGTACAGACGTTCCTATTACCATTCCATGTCTGAAAAAATCTCACTCCATTATTAAAATGAATAGCAAAATATGTTCAGAAATGTAAATGCCATAAAGTAAACTCAAAATTAATCAACAGCATATTATAAACAATGTAAACAGTACTTATTAAAGGAACAGTTCACCCAAAATTTTTTAATTTGCTGATAATTTATAGTTTATTTCTTCATCAGAACAGAATTCAAGATTTTTAGGGTTTCATTTCGGGCTAAAGTGAATGGAGCTTCCAATGATGGAATGACAATCCAAAATACAAATATAAATTATCAACAAATATCAGCAAATTTTAATTTTTAAGTTAACCATTTCTTTGAGTACTGCACATTATTACAAACTGCGGTAACACTTTAGAATAAGGTTCCATTAGTTAATGTTAGTTAATGTATTAATTAACATGAACAAACAATGAATAATACATTTATTACTGTATTTATTCATCTTCATTAATGTTAGTTAATGAAAATACAGTTATTCATTGTTAGTTCATGGTAATTCACAGTGCATTAACTAATGTTAACAAGCACAACTTTTGATTTAAATAATGCATTAGTAAATGTTGAAATTAACATGAACTAAGACTTATAAATGCTGTAGAAGGATTGTTCTTGCTTAGTTCATGTTAACGAAAGTAGTTAACTAACATTAACTAATGGAACCTTATTCTAAAGTGTTACCCAAACTGCTCTGAAACCACTCAAACCTGGTGGATGTGCAACAGTTTTCACTTTCAAACGTGCAATTGCATGTCTTTAAACTGTCTTTTTTGAAGTTTAATAATCCCATTTCACTGTATATTAAGACTGTTTTTAAAACGCATTGTGTAAGAGGTGCTCATTCCTATTTCTGGATATCTACCTTCCTGCAGAGTTCAGTTTGATCCAAAAAAAGGTAGATATCCAGCTACAGGAATGAGCACCTCTTACCCTAAGGTGTTTAGCTTGTGCTGTTGTGGTCAGAGTTGTAGTCAAATAGGAAATTAGAAAAACTAAATGGATTATTGAAAAATAATCAGTGTAAAATATATTCTAATGTTAGACTGTATTTTCAAATATATAACAAAAATAGGGAATCAGACTTTGAAATGTTTTTTTTTTTTTTTTCTGATACAGGATCTAAGTCCAAGAAGAAGCAGGGAGGCATCAATCAGCAAGTTTGTTCTCTGCTGCGCAAACTTGTGGATTTTGAATGGATGGCAACATAATTAGATTTTGTGTTAAAGAAAAACTCCGGTCAATTTTAACATTGAGCTAATTTTTTGGTAAATTTGGAGTGCTGTCAGTACAGAGAACTACACTTGTTATCCTCTTTTTAATATTTGCACCCTGTTAACTTCAATGGGACAATGTTTAAACCTGCTTTTAGCCTCTTAACATCCTTGATTAGCCGTGTTTCCACTATCGAGCTAAGACCGGGCGTGCTAGTGCGTGCCAGGACCAGTCGCGTTTCCACTGTCACTTCCGTGGCTTGATCGTGCCTCGCCGGGGCTTCCTCGGGGCCAACGGCCAGGGTTTTTTGGCCCGACGAAAACCTTGGGCCACTTTAGTAAATCAGTTGAGCTCAAAACTCACTTTCAGTCAGCAGCGAGTGTTTGAAATAACTTGATTGATGTTTGGTTTGTGATCGTGCATGTTCCAGTGACTTATTTCTTAGTTTTCTGATAACTCTTTGATGTTGAAATTTTGAGGTTGCATGACGTTGTTCTGAGAAGCGTGTAAAGGGCGTGTTTTAGTGACGTGCCGCGGTGCTTCAGGCTCCACTGTGGAAACCCTGCGCTATTCTGGCCTCGGTGCTACTGGCCCGGGTTTATGAGCCCCACCCGGCCTGCTTTAAGCTCTGGCTCGCACTGGCCGGACAGTGGAAATGCGGCTCTTGATGTGTCATTACAAGTGCACAGCCAATGTGAGTGATTCCTTCAGAGTGAACACGAGTGAATCTGACTGAAGTAGATGTGAAAAATATGAATAAAAATGAAGTTTTTGTTTAGTATATGTTTAGTTACCTATGATCACGCGCGTGAACTCGACAATCGACTACTTTGGACTTAAACCGAAAACAGGATGTAAATACACGTATGAGCGCTGGCCGAAATAACTTCATTTTAATTCAGATTTTTCACATCTACTGCAGTCAGATTCACTCGTGTTCACTCTGAAGGTATCACTCACATTGGCTGTGCACTTGAAATGACACATCAAGGAACAAGTGTAGGCAACACTGATTTTTGTCATTGTTCTCTGTACTGACAGCACTCCAAATTTACAAAAAAATTAGCTCAATGTTTAAATTGACCGGAGTTCTCTTTTAAGTATGTACTCGCATGAAACCTGTGTGTTGGGGCTTGGGTTGCCATGTTATTTGTTTGATGGTATTACTTTTTTCATTTGCTCTGGTCATTGTTGGCTCTCTCCGTTTTTACTTGCCATATCGCCACTGAATATGTTGGACTTCTACCTATTGTTTTGGTATTTACCTCTAGCTGTGTTTTTTGAATGCCATCTCGTTGCCGACTCTTGCCCGCTGTTATGCAGTGACTCTTGCAACATTTGTTATGATATTGCTGTATCAATTTTATTGAAAATAAAATCAATTGTGGAAACTATTGTTTAATCTTTTTTTTACTACTTTTATGTCATCATATTGCATTACTGTATTAAATTGTAAGTTTACAGTTAATTACTGGCTACTAATTGCATTACTTTTACAGCTGAAACACAATAAATTACTGTTAAAGTTACAACTGATAACTATATTTATACAGTTATGCACTGTGAAATTACAGTAATGATGTGAAATCAATAACTGTGAAATGACTGTACACAACTGTGATTTTACTGTAATTTACATTACATTTTTTACTGTAAATTACTGTGAAAGTAATGCAATTAGTAGCCAATTAGTAATTTACTGTAAAATCACAGCAGAAATGTTTACAGTGCAGTTGCTGGTCCTCATTGACTTCCATAGTAATTTTTTTCCTACTATGGAAGTCAATAGGGTCCATCAGTCGTTTGGTTACCGACTTTCTTCAAAATATCCCACCCATTGGTATCACTATGGTATTTGGTAAGGGGGCCCAGCAAGATGGTTTCTACCCAGGGCCCAAAATTTGGTGCTACACCCCTGCTCACACATGCTGATCTTAAGTTAATTTTGAGTTTAAGTTCACCAGTAGTTAGGGGTTTTTTGTAAGCTTTGTCTGTGTGCAGTCTCAGAACGCACTGAATGGAGTGAGTTGATTTGAGTAAAAGCTCAAAACATTTGTCATTGTGCAGAACAAAATCAATATACACAAGACTTCACTTCAAGTATGAACATGCAAAGCTGCTAATGTGTATTTAATTATTTGTATATGTCTATTTAACTTGTTTTAAAGTATCTTTTCTATTTTTGTGTTTCCACAAAGGTCTGAGGTCATACTTTTTGAGACACAAGAGCAGGAAGACAGTGCTTCAAACATGAGCTTCCATGAGAAAAGAGACAATGAAGACACTATGTCTGAAATGAGATCTCCTTCTCCCAGATCAAGCTATGCATCTTTGTCTGATAATTCAATACACAATCTGCCCCCTGACATCAGTGATGCAACAGAGACCTCCAGTGCCTCCAGGTATGACTTTAGCAGTTTTGTAACATTTTATCAGAGTGACTTATATCTCTGTAGTTCAAAAAGTAGAGCACAACTCTCGCTCACTAAACTATGTGGGTTTGATTTTTATTGGCTTTTTCACACTACATTAACAGATGTTGACCAGCACTGACGCTATTTGTTGGATTTTGTCAGATCAGTGTGTTACCAATGCCGGCGTCTGTCGTGTTCAGTCTGTATTTATTGGGTTGTGGAATTTCTGAGAAGTGATAAACTGTAATCTGTTTACTGATCGTTATTTGTATTTCTATCTGCATTGAGACAAAACCAAATGCAGGGCTTGAACCAGAAGTTTGTCAATACTAAATAAAAAGCCCAATTTAAATTTAATTTTGTTGCCAATGTAGCTTGCACGTAACAAATGTACCATGTATAATTCACAAAATTGCTTATTCTTGTTTTCTACTAAATGTATGTAAATATATTTAATAACTAATTTAAAAAAAATATTCAGCTTTTAATAACTGCCTGAATGTTTAATAAAATGGAAAAGTTATTTATTAAGAAAATATTTGTGTGTTTGACATATCAAATAGTGGAAATGTGTATTATACAGTATCTTAATATACAATAATACTGTGTATATGTGTGTGTGTATAATATACAAACTTGTTTATCTTTTGTCAGAAACAACAGGAAGAAAAGATCAAAATCTCCAGAACCCAGCGGTGTCTCTATGAATAGCACAAGATCCATGAATTTTCCCATTGAATTCAGAGCTAGAACAGTGACTTCTGCCCCACTGTTAGTATTAAAATCCATAATGTTATGTTTCTTAAAATGTTAAACAAACATTGTAATTACTGTTATTGCCATTTTTGCTATTCTTTATTTTAATTCCAGCATTGAGGAGATAGATGACACAATTGCATCCTACGATCAGACACACATCAAGCAGAAAAGAACTGAAGCGGTCCTGCACAGAGTCAAAGACCAGCACAAAACCAGCATGAAAAACAAGTTTGGCTTCTTATTTGAGGGAAACAAACTACAAGAGAATGAAACCCTCTTGAACAGGATCTACACACAGCTCTACATTATAGAAGGAGAGAGAGAAGGAGTGAATGAAGAACATGAGGTTTTAAAGATGGAGAAATCATCCAGAACACAACACTCACAACAAAATCCAATAAACTGTAATGACATCTTCAAAGCCTTATCTAAACCAGAATATGAGGAGAAAGACAAAATCAAGACTGTTCTTACTAAAGGCATCGCTGGAATTGGAAAAACTGTCTCTGTGCAGAAGTTCATTCTAGACTGGGCAGAGGGAGAAGCCAATCAGGATGTAGATTTCATGTTTGTGCTTTCATTTCGAGAGCTGAACTTGATTCAAGATCGTCAGTTCAGTCTTCACAGACTCCTGCTGGACTTCCATCCTGAGCTTCAAGATCTGGACTCAAAGATTTATGAGGAGTGTAAAGTTGTGTTTATTCTAGATGGTCTGGATGAAAGCAGAAAGTCACTGTTTTCAGATGATGAGAAAGTTTGTGATGTGAATGAGTCTTCATCAGTGGGTGTGTTGATGTCAAACCTCATCAGAGGAGATCTGCTTCCCTCTGCTCTCATCTGGATCACCTCCAGACCAGCAGCTTCCAATCAGATCCCCTCCAAATACATCAACCGTGTGACAGAAATTCAAGGTTTCAATGACCCTCAGAAAGAGGAATATTTCAGGAAAAGAATCAGTGATGAGCATCAAGCCAGCAGAATCATCTCACACATCAGAAGAGCAAGAAGCCTCCACATCATGTGCCACATCCCCGTCTTCTGCTGGATCTCATCCACTGTGATTGAGAAGCTCCTGAAAGAAGATCTGAGTGCAGAAATCCCTCAAACTTTTACTGAAATGTACATCCACTTCCTGCTGACTCAACTGAGCAAGTATGAAGAGAGAGATCCACAGAAACTCCTAAAGACCAAAAATGAAGAGATTGTGAAACTTGCTGAAGTGGCTTTCAAGCAGCTGATGAAAGGCAATGTGATGTTCTATGAGGAGGACCTGAGAGAGAGCGACTTAGACATCACTGATGCGTATTCTGGGATTTGTACTGAGATCTTTAAGGAAGAATCTGTGATTCATCAGAGAAAAGTCTACTGCTTCATTCATCTGAGTGTTCAGGAGTTTCTCGCTGCTTTCTATGTGTTTAACTGCTATTTAAGCAGCACCATGGAAGCCCTTAAGAACTTTGATTCAATGCACAATTTGCATAAAGGTGCAGTAGATAAAGCCTTAGAAAGTAAAAATGGGCATCTGGATCTGTTCCTACGGTTCCTGCTGGGCATCTCACTGGAGTCCAATCAGAGACTCTTACAGGATCTACTGACAAACACAGAGAACAGCTCAGAGAGCATCAGGAGAACCACACAGTACATTAAAGAGAAGATTGAAGATGAAAATGGACTCTTCACTGAAAGATCTATCAATCTGTTCCTCTGTCTGCTGGAAGTCAAAGATCAGACTCTGTCCACAGAAATTCAGGAGTTTGTGAAATCAGAGAAACACAAAGAAAAAAAACTCTCTCCATCTCACTGCTCAGCAATCGCCTACATGCTTCAGATATCAGAGGAGGTGCTAGATGAGCTGGATCTCAAGAAATACAACACATCAGATGAGGGCAGAAGAAGACTGATACCAGCAGTGATCAACTGCAGAAAAGCTCTGTGAGTGTTTAATCATGTGTCACAATGAAGAGTCTCTTCTGAATGGAATTGCACTTTCTGTTTTGCTTATTTTTAGAATGTTCTGAACTGTTTTACAAGAATTAAACAGATGTAATTGGAATGATAATTGAAGTATAAGAATAATTACTTAATTAGTTTGTGTTCTGTTCTGTTTCAGTCTTGCTGGCTGTAATCTCACTGGTCAATCATATGAAATTGTGTCATCAGCTTTACAATCCTCAAACTCTGTCCTGAGAGAGCTGGACCTGAGTAACAATGACCTGCAGGATTCAGGAGTGAAGCTACTCTCTAATGGGCTGAAGAGTCCAAAATGTCAGCTTAAGATATTAAGGTATTTTGGAACATTATACATTTATAATTTCTCAAGTTTCTCTATGCTGTCAAGGCTGCAGATATGTCCTTTCTATCAGTTGTCACAAACTACTCTTCTCCTCTTTATTTATTTTTATTAGGAGTGCAAAAACATACAATATAGGGTGAACACAAAACACAACAACAAAACACAAAAACAACAATAAAACAGCAATGATTGTAACAGCAATTGAAAATAAGCAGAAATGACAAATGAGTAATAGTAGTAATAGTAAAAAGTATTTAAATAGTAATAACATGTATAATAATAATAATAATAATAATAATTATTATTATTATTATTATTATTATATTTTGTGATGGTGGCAACAGTAATAATAATAACAATAGTGATACTAAAGATGGTGCTGATAAGTTGTGTAGATGGAAATAGTCAAATAAATAATAAATAATAGATAATATTGATAAAAATATGAATAACATTAGTGATACTAATACTAAAGATGGTGATGATAATATTTTGTGTTGACGGAAATAGTAATTTCAATACTAATAATAATAATATTTTTATATTAATTATAATAGTAACAACAGTAATGCTAAAGATGGCGATCATGATAATATTTTGTGATGACGGCAACAGTGATATCAATAATGACAGTAATTATAATAATGATAAAATTACAATAGTAATAGTAGTAATGAAATAATGACAGATATCTAAAACTTACCACTCCTCTCCTTGCTTCTGTGTCAGTTTTTTTCCTCCTTCTCATTCACAGTACAGTTACTATTGTATGGATGCCTAAGCTGAGGTGGTGCATTAAAAGAAGGGTGTGGTGCATTAAAATAAATATCTTTCCCTCTTTCTGCTGAGTTAAATCTATGAAATCAAGCTGACACAAGAGGTGAGGCCAGTATGAGGGGTTTACCTGAAAACTTGATGTCTGACTCAACACCTCAGAAAGCCCAACTTTCTGCAATCTCTGCAGATTACACCAATATTATAAGTGAACAAACTATTTTCCTTAGCATGACCAAAGTTCAGCACTCAGCGTTGTGTTTTTAATGTGCTGTATCAAGTAAAAAATAGTTATTTTAAAAGAGCCTGTTGCAAGATGTTTTGTTGCATTTTACTCCTGTCTTAAACTCACTTTTGAGTGAATGTCCTGTATCTGTCTGTGTGATGAATGATCATGACTGATTATCATTTCATGATCTCTGGTGTCACTTTCAGTGTATTAATGCATAAACAGTACCTTGATGTAATGAGGACGCCAGTAAGGACATGCATAATTGATTTTAAACTGAGATCAACAATGATTGCTCAAGTGTTCGAGAGTTGAGGGCTTCACAGATGATGTAATCTTCACTGTTGTGTGTATCTGTAGGTTGTCTGGCTGTATGGTGACAGAGGAAGGCTGTCATTATCTGTCTTCAGCTCTGAGTTCAAACCCCTCACACCTGAGAGAGCTGGATCTGAGCTACAATCACCCAGGACAAGCAGGAGTCCAGCTGCTTTCTGACAAACTGAAGGATCAAAACTGCTCACTAAAAATACTCAAGTATGTTGGGTACAATTTAAGAAATATTAATGTCTGTAACACTAAACAAAACACTGCTTACAAATCAAAATCATAATTAATTAATAGATCCCTATGATAATAGATTAATAGATCCCTATGCTATCTCAGAAATGTAGTTCTGTCATGACAGCTCTCAGAGGGATGGTAATGTACTTGATAATGTCAATGTATTTGGTCTTGGTGGAATAGTTCTGCTACGCTGTTGCTGCTAGTGCTGCGGCAGAGAAAGTATAGAGACTTGCTACTGCCATGCCAATACATCCACAACATGCTGCTGTGAGCATGTAAGAAATACTGTCCTGCAAATATAACATACATGAAACAACCTCACAGTATACATGAATCACCTCGTAGCAGACATATACATGTGGAGCTGTGGAAGGTGGAGGGTTTCTGAAGCAAGCTGCACTTCTTACAGCAAACTCTAGTCATATATTTGAATGCTGAGCAGCGAGCTCATTGGCTACCAATACAGGAAAGTACCAATCAGCTGTGCCATGTGATGATGTCATTACGTCAGATTGAATTAGACCTATTAGACTCCACAATCAGAGTTTCATGCCAGAGTTTCATCTCTATATTTGTACCATATTCTTTAATGTTGTTTTCATATTTTAAAAAAGTGTTCACTGTAAAAGGCAATTAATGAGTTAAGAAAAAAAATATGATGATAAAGATTGTGTGTGTGTGTGTGTGTGTGTGTCTCATTGTAGTTTAGACCATGGCGAGCATTTCAGGATCCGACCAGGTCTACAGAAATGTAGGTTCTTTCTCTGACACTCTTTCAGATTTATTGACAACAAACAAAAGTGTACAACTGTTTTTCCTCTCTTCTTGTTCAGATTTCTGTGATCTCACACTGGATCCAAACACAGCAAACACTCAACTCATTCTGTCTGAGAACGGAGAGGTGAAATATGTGGAACAGCCGCAGCCGTATCCTGATCATCCAGAGAGATTTAAAGATATTCCTCAGGTTCTGTGTCGAGAGAGTCTGACTGGACGTCATTACTGGGAGGTTGAGCGGACTGGCTGGGCTCGTATAGCAGTGGCCTACAAAACAATCAGCAGAGAAGGGACTGTAGGTAAGTTAGGATACAATAACAAGTCCTGGTGTCTTCTCTGCCTTAATGATGGATTTGTTTTCTGGCACAACAATCAGAACAAAAACATTCCTGCTCCTTCACCCTTCTCTGAAAGAGTAGGAGTGTATCTGGACTGGCCGGCCGGCATTCTGTCCTTCTACAGTGTCTCTGACACACACACACTCACACACTTACACACATTCAGCACCACATTCACTGAACCCGTCTATGCTGGATTTAAGGTTTTTGATTCCTTACTCTCACTTTGTAAGATTACACAACAGACAAACTACTGACTTCTACTTCTACTTATTTCCTAATCATGGTCACATATCCGTTTATGAAAATATTTGTTGTATGAGGTATATAATTTATGAATTTAACTGAAATAGTAAATGCATGTTGTACTTTCAAATATTGTTACACGTGTAAAATTACTATGTACTGTATATTCAGTCCCACTTTATATTAGATGACTTTAATTACTACTTATGTTAAAAAAAAAAAAAAAAAAAACCTTACTGTCTTGATGTTGTATTGCAAAACACAGTTTATGTTATTGATGTGGGATACGGGTGAGGTTAAGGACAGGTTTTTTGGTATAGTTAAGTTTGAGTGATGGTTAAGGGATATGGAGAGGGTCAACAGTGGAATTATAGACGTAACTACAGAAATTAGAAACAGAAGTAATATTTATGATTAATAAGAGAGCATATTTAAGAGAGCAAATACACATTTGTGTTGTACATCATTCAAGTTATTTCTTTATCTCTTCCACCTTACTACCTACACATGTCATATTATGCACTGCAGTCATTTCAATCATTTGTGTTGTTTCTCTTACTGTAATCCTGACTGTATGTTGAGTATGTTGGGTATAATAAAGCTTGTTGAATTTATTTTAATCAGACAATGTTTAACTGAACACGAAAAGAGATGCAACTAAGATGACTCAATAAAATATCTACTATTTAACTAACTACTATCACTTCATCTCCTGAATTCTGAACGCACCAGCTGCTTCCTGCTTTTGGGCTGACAGAATTATTTTTATTTTTATTTTTATTTTTTAGCAATTTGATAAGTGTGGTATTTTGAACTGCAGAGTCACTGAGATCCTCCTGTCTTCTCAGACTCGAATATGAGACAAAAGTGAATGAACCGGTTTCTCCAGATGTACGATCTATTCCTGCAGTGTGTTCACTGTAAATCTGCTGTTTAATGTAAATCTCTGTGTTTACTGTATATTTTATAATGAGCAACTTGTCCCTTTTCTACCCACAGAGTCCAGTCTAACACAATACAGATCATGTACCTTCAGTGTCTTCATTAATTAATGAACTTTCATTTGGGTTTATTTAATCTTTGAAATGGCAAGTCAAAACAGAATGAAAAGTTATCACTTCAAAATTAGGCAAATTAGTAATTCAGTAAACTGCATTAAACTGCACTTAATTAAATTATTATTCTCAGTACAATTAATCTTAGAATCACACGGGGAGAGATAGTAAAAGAAATACAATGCAATAATATCACATTTTAATATTCTGTATTAGGTCTGGGCTATTTAAGGCTCAGGTGTTGCTGATCGGAGATTCTGGTTTACTTACGGCTGAAAATCGATACCAATGCTAAAACCTATTAAGGACCAGTGTAGGGCCACTTATGGGCTATTAATTGGCTGAGACTCGGACCAGTTATGACCCATGTGTAGCCCTTGTCTTTAATCATGATCATTCTTTGCGGTATTTGGGCCAAGGGAACACGGTTTGTGTAGACCAGAGCTGGGCCAGAAAAAAAAAAATATTGCTATGTGGACTGCATGAGACTGGAGTTTTATGGTGAATTGGATTAGAGCCTGAGCACTCTTCTATCTTTGATGAACATGTGGCGCCCCCCTCTGGAAAGAGAAAGAGCAATCTTTTTATTTATTTATTTATTTATTTATTTCATGTCCACCATTCAGAATTAAATGTAAATGTTTGAATTTGAATATAATTTATGGAAATAAAACCAACAGGATTCAGAATTCAGAAAAAAAAAAACATTACTTATTTGTTTGTTTATATAATTATAATAAAATAAATGCAGATATTGTGCATGATCAGCATACTTTAAATGTACTATTCATACAAAGTCTTACAAAAACATTAGATGTTTACTTTCTACTTTAAAAAATCTGTAGATCTTTCTTTGTGAATATTCATGTAGAATCTCACTTTTCTCATTGATCCTCTATTTAAAGGTCTACAAGCAATTAATTCATATTCCTAATTTATTTCATGATTCTGCAAAAATGTACTATTATATTGAGTCTGAAGGGTGTTGTACTTGTGGTTTTCTCACTAATATCTCATGAAGCATGTCATGTTTTCTTTTCTGCTGTATGTTGATTGCCAGAAGCTGCTCTGTACCTTACCCATGATACTCTACAAAAATATCTTTATGATTATCCACAGAAATGGATAAAAATTTATATATTTTGATTTTGAAGATGAAATTATCAAAACAATACCAATTAAAAAGTTTAGAATTAAATCAAATCTAGAACCAGTGGTTCTGGCAGCAGACAGTAGAAGTGACTGAATGCAGTCTGTTCTGTTTGATTATCACTGATCATATATTACACCTAAAACATGATGATCATATTAAAACACTGAATCATTCTCTTCAGAAATACAAGATATTATGAACTGACATGAACATCAGATGTAGACTTTTGCTTGAGTCTGCTGCTTCTCACATGTTCCTGCTGAGACAAAAACTCTAATACTCTCTCATTTATCTACTCTAAAGTTTAGAAGAAATCTCAAAAGCATGGCTCAATATGAATTCAAACATTTCTTATTTCTTATATAGGATATGTATTATCAAATTAATACTCTATTCTCATAACCTAGGTAATAATTAATTTGTGTCTACTTGTATTTCTTCCAAGGGATTTTAGGAAAACATCTGAAATGCTGTTGATGCTAAAACGAGAGACATGTGAAAATCAAAACTAAGCTTTCTGAACTTAAAGGAACACTCCAATCCAAAAATAAACTTTTGTCATTATTCACTTACCCCCATGTCGTTTCAATCCCATAAAAGCTTCTATGTCAATCACGCCACAAGGATATGTTTTTTAAGTGTATTTACGCTTTGGTTTGAAAGACAACAGCACACAGCGACTGAAGAGGAATGATTTGGAGAGACACAGAGGAGAAGAATTGTTGAATAAATTCTGGTCCATGAGATTCACTTTCCTGCTGAGTTTAGGTTTGGAGCTAAACTCTCGAGTCAATGTGATGAAACAGGATCTGGAAATCACAACTGTCAAACCTGTGAAACTGCTGTTAAAAACAAATCAGATCAGTCCATAAATTATTATTATATACCTCACAAAAGACTGAGAATGTCTTCATCTAGAAGTGAATGTGCATCACGACACAGAGACATTTCATTGTGAAGCGCTTCAGTACAATTTTAATAATCTTAACTCCCTGAAGTGTCCAAGAGTGTGTCTATGTTCCCTTTGAAAAATAATTACTTTTTTATTTCTAAATAAAATAATAATTTACATTAAGTGTAAATGCCCACGTGTTGGCAGAGGCTATGTTCTGTACACTAACTAACTAAAAACACACTAGTTCTTCAACAGCGAATGTGGTGTAGGAGATAAGATGCTCAACTATAGCTTTTGAGCCAAGTTCAATCCACCTTTTTGCCAAACATATTTTCTCCTTTTCCCATCACATATCAGATTGAAAAGGCATTCCCTTTCAATACAAATAAAGGAAATACTCCAAAAGTGGAAATAAAGCACCTCACTGGTATTTAATAATAAAGTGTTTATCTGGTGTTAGTAAGTGTAGGGATCACCATAGGAAAAATGTGTTGCTCAGTGGTTGCTTTTCCTAAGAACACGAGACTCAGATGAGATCCTCAAATATCTCTCATTTTCAGATGTTTCTCCTAAAATTCCTTAATTGAGACATGAGAAATATTTAAGAAAAAAAAAAAACCGTCAAAACTGAGAATGTGGTGGAGGAAAGAGAATATCTCTTTGTTGTATTTCTGCAATCTCTATCCAGACTCCATCATAGGAATATTTTATTGCTCAGTGGTTGCTCTTTCTATCCTCAGGAGAATTAGTTGTGTTTCTCTTGTATTTCTCATTTTAGTCTCAACGGTGTCTCAGATGTTTCTCCTTAAAATCCTTAGGAGAAATAAAAGTAGACACAACTGAGACATGAGAACGTTCTGAGAGAAAGGAATCCAAAAAGACAATGGGAGAGAAACGTGTGAGAAACAAGTGAGATCTCTCTAATCTCTTGCTAGAATCCATTATAAAACATTTTACAACTCAGAGTTTATTATTAAGGGAACAAGGCGGAGCACGTAACCCTTACCGTACAGGATTTAAGAAAGTGTGCAGAGTCTTGCGTGCACACTTACCACTTACTTGGATTTTAGAAAGTGTGCAGAGTGTTAAAGGTGCACGCTCACCACCATATGGTTTTCAGAAAGTACACAGAGATTAGTGTCTGTACTTAAAGTTTCCTAAGCATTGCAAAGGTGTCGAACCACACAGGAGAGGCAAGCTCAAATTTGACAAACCTCTGGCGAGGGGAGCATCACATGAAGCAGCAAATACAAGAAGACTCCTGCAACTGCCACCCTCACTTCCCCCTGGACGCGTCAGCAAGAAGGGATATCCAAGCGACCAGGAAGCCCCTCAGTGTTACAAAGCAATGAGACTGTACTTCACATTTTTTAAATGTTTCTTTTCGCTTAATGCTGAGAGGAATAAGACATAATTCACCTCAATAAGACAGATGAGAGGAATAAGACTTAGATCACCTGAAAAAGAAGTGATCCAGCAGAGATCATAAACAAGTCTTTTTTTATTAGTAGTATTACTGTATTATTATGAATCTATTTGTACTAGTTTTCATATAACTTGAACACATTTTACAAGTTAGATTTTCCAAACTATAATGCCTGACTAAATGTATAATTACGTGAATCATTATAAAGTTTCATTTACATCATATCAATGTTTCACGATGCCAGGAAGGGTTTTTTTTTTTTTTTATGTTCTATAACATAGACTGCAATTCGATATACAAGTAATATGAGTTATAATGTTGTGTTATACCCCATCACTGGTGTTTGCAATCATCTGAGGTAAAAAGCTTTAAATATCACTGATAATAAATTTGATATGTGGTAATTGCGTTATTTTTTCCTATTATTAGTGACGAACGCGATAATGTTAATAATGCAGTTTTTTTTTTTTTTTTTTTTGTAAACAGCATGCTTACTTTTTTTTTTTAGATAAACCATAACCTTTTGCAAAGCGAGCCAGTGCAAATAAACAGCCCACTCAGGAACCTGGTACACAGCTTAGACCAAACGAGGCACACACACACACACACACACACACACACACAAAAACACAAAAACACACACACAGAGACACCTGACTGAAAGGCTCATTATGCAGCTCATTATGTGGGCTTTTGTCTTCTCGGGTGTAAATCACACTAATATTCATGGTCAATCACGCCTAATCACATATGCACTTTATAAACCAAAAGTATCTTAGAAAATTCAAATCAATCTATTGTTTTCTGTGAGAGAGTAAACAAGATGATTTTCACATAATTTGGAAAGAAAATGTCTAGGCTACAAGATCCAGTTCTCAGAAATCCTGTGAACAAATGTTCTGTATGTGTTTTATGTTATTATTCAAGTGATTTAAAATGTTTAGTTTTTCACTAACCACACATAAACATTGTTTTCTCAAAAACACAATCATGTACATATTTCACTAGTTCACGCTTACATATAATTAGCTGAGGTATGGTATGCGTATTTGGCGTGCTGTCCGGGGAAGGGCTCCGAGCTCGGGAATTGCCCGAAGCTAGAGTACCCCCCCTTCCCCGTATATTGTAAAGTGAACTTGAAGTGAGGAGATGGGGTGGAGGAGGGATGCTGATAAACCGTCAATGGATAGAGGTAAGTCAGCGATATTTATACTGAGGGATTGATTACTTGATTGTGGTCCACCTGTGATGATTAGGCTAAGTATCTGACGCGCTCCTCCCGAATCTTCATAGATAATTACATGTTGTGTTTAATGTAAATCTGCAGGGATTTTTCCTATAAATGTTACACTGAGCAAAATTTCATTTCTACAGAGTGTAGTCTGATACAATACAGATCACGTACATTCAGTCTGCTCATTAATTAATGAATTGTCATTTGGATTCAGTTTAGTTAATTTTGATGAGCAATATATATTTGATATTCAAATATATTGTTCTTTTGTAAAGAATCAAAGTATATGAACAAATACATTAAGGATATTTTACACTAAATGAGGTAATAACATTATTTCAACACACAAAAGTTGACTGTATCAGACTGGAAGATTTATGGTGGATTGGATTAGAGTCTGAGCACTCTTCTACGATGAACATGTAGCGCCCCTTTCTGGAAAGAGAGAGAGAACATTCTATTTAATTTAGTTTTGTTTAATTAAGTTTTATGTCCACCATTCAGAATTAAACTGAATTGTTTTGTACATTTTAATTTAAGAAAAGGAAACAATCTGGATTCAGAATAAAATATTTATTTGTTTTTAAAAATTATAAAAATATATATATATATATATTTAAATCAGATTCTGCGCATGCTCAGTAGGGGTGCTCTTCCTATCTGTATATGCCAAAGAAATTGCATGCTTTAAATATAATATTTATAAAAACCAGTCTCACAAAACATTAGATGTTAGCTTTCTGCTTCAAATGATAAGTGCAAAAATCTGTAGATGTTTCTTTGTAGTGATTCATATAGAATCTCACTTTTCTCATTGATCCTCTGTTTAACTATAAACTATAAATTAATTTGAACCATTATAAAAAAAAATTACCATTGCTGTAATTGTGGTTTTCTCACTCTCATGATTCACTTGTCTTAAAATGTTGTTTACCTGTCACGTTCGGTGATACAGGAAACACAGGAGAGATCCAAGTGCAGGTAAGAGGTTTATTGAGGGGCAATCCAAAAGGGTAAACAGTCCAGGCAGGGTCAAAACCAGAATATACAATAGACAAGACAAGACCAGACCAGACCAGACCAGACCAGACCAGACCAGACCAGACTATGGATAATATCACACATAAGACAATGACTCCATGACACAGACTCTGACAGACAGGGTATAAATACACAGAAGAATGATGAGGGAACTGGAGACAGGTGGGGAACAATCAATTAACTCAAACAAGGAGGAAGGTGACCAAATAAGGGAACAGGAAGTGATAAGGTGACAGACACCGTGGAAAAGGAGGACACCTAGTGGAAACCCAGGGAACACAACCCAGACACTGTGAGAATACCAGAAGCTGCTCTGTACCTTACCCATGATACTCTAAATAATAATGATGTCTATACATAGCAATCTGTGAAAAAAATATATATTTTGTTTATGAAGATGAAATTATCACAAATAATACCAATTAAAATGTTATCAAAAACAAAAACCAAATCCATGATCTCAAATCCAGAACCAGCCGTTCTGACAGTCCAGACAGCAGAAGTGACTGAATGCATTCTGTTCTGTTTGATTCACACAGATCATATATTAATTCAATTCAGGTATTTCAATTCAAGTTTATTTGTATAGAACTTTTTATGATACAAATAATTGCAAAGCAACTTACAGAAAATTACAATTCTACAATATTTAGTAGTAGCTTATCAGTGGTGACTGTCATTTTATGCGCATATGACAGAAATTTTCTGAAAAAGTAATACAAGACGTAGTCCACCAGATGATGAACATTATTAACAGCAGTTATTTTATGATACAGTGAGACTTCTAGCAATATTAGGTAGTTCTGTATGTTTTAGGGTTGGCATGAAAAACTGGACAGGATTTATAACAGCTTGACCTGCTACCTAATTAAATGATCTTCTTATTAAATGATGAAATACATTTTTATGTGAACTATTCATTTTAATTTAAAAATAAAATAAATTATGTACATGCTGTAAGTTAACACCTGATCATAAGGAGAAGTAGTATGAATATTAGTCCATCTGAAGAAACTTTCCAGGTCAAAGAGGTCTCTTCGTTCTTTTTGATAGAATCCCAAGATTCTTCAAAATATCTGCTCCGATAATAGAGCATTCAGAATTAATTCAACAGCTATAAAGTTAGATAATATGAAATACATCTGACTTGACTGACTTGACTCAGTCCTTGACAATCGCCGGTGACTTGACTTGACTCTGAAAGGTCAACGGTGACCAGCCTTGTCTCTGGAAAGTCCATGCTACCTAGCCCTAACTCTGGAAGGTCCTCGGTGACTAGCCCTGACTCTGGAGGGTCAGCGGTGACTATGACTAGTATCACACATAAGACAAGGACTCCATGACACAGACTCAGACAGACCGGGTAAAAATACACTGAAGGGTAATGGGGGAACTGGAGACAGGTGGGGAACAATCAATTAACTAAAACAAGGAGGAAGGTGACCAAATAAGGGAACAGGAAGTGATAAGGTGACAGACACCGAGGGAACGGAGGACTCCTAGTGGAAACGCAGGGAACACAACCCAGGCACTGTGACACTCTCGAGTCAATGTGCTGAAACAGGATCTGGAAAACACAACTGTCAAACCTTTGAAACTGTTGTTAAAAACAAATCAGATCAGTTCATACATTGTTATTATTATTATTAAGATGTTATTTTTAATAAATTATCAATTAATACTTCCTCGTGACTCTAGATACAGATGGAGGAGTTTGAGTTTGAGTTCCTGGAAGAGGAGCGGACATGAGTCTAAACACTATCCACAGTGCTGACAACAAAAAAGCTCTTATCTGTCTTATGAAACAAACACCATGAGCATATCATGATAGCTAGTTCCTTTCCTGAACTTCCACTTCATTCACAGTGATATCATTGATTTAAAATGATTTCACAGATACTATTTAAACTGAACTCATCTGAATGATGACATCACTGAATTCATTAATGAACTGCCTTTAATTTAACTGCCTGTCATTTTGCATTATTGACACACTTGTTTCCTAAAAAATGTTGTTCAGTTGCTTTGACACAGTCAGTTTTGTAAAAAAAGCTATATACAGTAAATAAAGGAGACTTGACTGTAATGAGTCTAATTTTCATTTTATGATTTCACTTAAAAACAGCAACTGCTTTGAGACCGTGCTGAGGTTGTGATGATGCTCTGCACCACTAGAGGCAGAAGAAGACAAGACAAAATCAAGAGTCACCTTGACCAGCTGAGTAAATGAAAGTAAAAGAAGGGAGAATATTCCGAGGGTTTCAATCTATGCCTGGACTCTTAAGTGGCAGCATATTGTGGTAAGTACTGAACATTTTCTTATATATATATATATATATTACATGTAGATAATCATACAAAAAATACTTAGTAAAGTTGAATGTAACTGTAAGTTGTTGCGAGTCTAAAGTAATTTCACTGTCAGAACAATTGTACTAATATACTAAATATACCATCCAGTAAAAAGACTGGAAACAATATCAGTGAAGAATGTTTCACTTTATCAATATTAATAATATCTGAATCAACATTGAGAAATGATTATGAACCTTAGTATAATAAAACATTGAAAACAACTTCATATGTTTGAAATGTATGGAAAAATATTTCTTACAAATTATACAATGACAATATGCCACATATATCTACTAAATTATTAAAAATCTATTTGTACTAATATGAATAGATATTCTCTGTGGATTCACACTGTAAATTCTGTATGGTAAAGTTCCTCACACATGCTGATCTTAAGTTAGTTTTGAGTTTTAGTTCACCAGTAGTTAGGGGTTTTTAGTAAGCTTTGTCTGTGTGCAGTCTCAGAACACACTGAATGGAGTGAGTTGATTTGAGTAAAAGCTCAAAACATTTGTCATTGTGCAGAACAAAATCAATATACACAAGACTTCACTTCAAGTATGAACATGCAAAGCTGCTAATGTGTATTTAATTATTTGTATATGTCTATTTTACTTGTTTTAAACTATCTTTTCTATATTTGTGTTTCCACAAAGGTCTGAGGTCATACTTTTTGAGACACGAGAGCAGGAAGGCATTGCTTCAAACATGAGCTTTCATGAGGAAAAAGAGAATGAAGACACTATGTCTGAAATGAGATCTCCTTCTCCCAGATCAAGCTGTGCATCTTTGTCTGATAATTCAATACACAATCTGCCCCCTAACATCAGTGATGCAACAGAGACCTCCAGTGACTCCAGGTATGACATTAGCAGTTTTGTAACATTTTATCAGAGTGACTTATATCTCTGTAGTTCAAACAGTAGAGCACAACTCTCACTCACTAAACTATGTGGGTTTGATTTTTATTGGCTTTTTCACACTACATTAACAGATGTTGACCAGCACTGACGCTATTTGTTGGATTTTGTCAGATCAGTGTGTAACCAATGCCAGCGTCTGTCGTGTTCAGTCTGTATTTATTGGGTTATGGGATTTCTGAGAAGTGATAAACTGTAATCTGTTTACTGATAGTTATTTGTATTTCATCTGTATTGAGACAAAACCAAATGTGGGCAGGGCTTAAACCAGAAGTTTGTCTATACTAAATAAAAAGCCCATTTTAATTTTTTTTTTTTTTTTTTTGCCAATGTAGTTTGCACATAACAAATGTACCATGTATAATTCACAAAATTGCTTATTCTTGTTTTCTGCTAAATGTATGTAAATATCTTTAATAACTAATTACAAAAATAATTCAGCTTTTAATAACTGCCTGAATGTTTAATAAAATGGAAAAGTTATTTATTAAGAAAATATTTGTCTTTTTGACATATCATATAGTAGAAATGTGTATTATACAGTATCTTAATATACAATAATACTGTGCATGTATATGTGTGTGTATAATATACAAACTTGTTTATCTTTTGTCAGAAACAACGGGAAGAAAAGACCAAAATCTCCAGAACCCAGCGGTGTCTCTGTGAATAGTACAAGATCCATGCATTTTCCCTTTTCATTCAGTGATGGAACAGTGACTTCTGCCCCACTGTTAGTATAAATATTTAGTTGCTGATTTACTGTAATTTGCCTTGATTAAATAATGTTATAAGAAACCTAACAAACACTAAATGTTCTCCAAAATATACAACATACAGTATACAATACATAATGTTATGTTTCTTAAAATGTTAAACAAACATTGTAATTACTGTTATTGCCATTTTTGCTATTCGGTATTTTAATTCCAGCATTGAGGAGATAGATGATAAAATTGCATCCTACGATCAGACCCACATCAAGCAGAAAAGAACTGAAGCAGTCCTGCAGAGAGTCAAAGATCAGCACAAAACCAGCATGAAGAACAAGTTTGGCTTCTTATTTGAGGGAAACAAACTACAAGAGAATGAAACCCTCTTGAACAGGATCTACACACAGCTCTACATCATAGAAGGAGAGAGAGAAGGAGTGAATGAAGAACATGAGGTTTTACAGATGGAGAAAACATCCAGAACACAACACTCACAACAAAATCCAATAAACTGTAATGACATCTTCAAAGCCTTATCTAAACCAGGATATGATGAGAAAGACAAAATCAAGACTGTTCTTACTAAAGGCATCGCTGGAATTGGAAAAACTGTCTCTGTGCAGAAGTTCATTCTAGACTGGGCAGAGGGAGAAGCCAATCAGGATGTAGATTTCATGTTTGTGCTTTCATTTCGAGAGCTGAACTTGATTCAAGATCATCAGTACAGTCTTCACAGACTTTTGCTTGACTTCCATCCTGAGCTTCAAGATCTGGACTCAAAGATTTATGAGGAGTGTAAAGTTGTGTTGATTCTAGATGGTCTGGATGAAAGCAGAATGTCACTGTTTTCAGATGATGAGAAAGTTTGTGATGTGAATGAGTCTTCATCAGTGGGTGTGTTGATGTCAAACCTTATCAGAGGAGATCTGCTTCCCTCTGCTCTCATCTGGATCACCTCCAGACCAGCAGCATCCAATCAGATCCCCTCCAAATACATCAACCGTGTGACAGAAATTCAAGGTTTCAATGACCCTCAGAAAGAGGAATATTTCAGGAAAAGAATCAGTGATGAGCATCAAGCCAGCAGAATCATCTCACACATCAGAAGAGCAAGAAGCCTCCACATCATGTGCCACATCCCCGTCTTCTGCTGGATCTCATCCACTGTGATTGAGAAGCTCCTGAAAGATGATCTGAGTGCAGAAATCCCTCAAACTTTTACTGAAATGTACATCCACTTTCTGATGATTCAGATGAGCAAGTATGAAGAGAGAGATCCACAGAAACTCCTAAAGACCAAAAATGAAGAGATTGTGAAACTTGCTGAAGTGGCTTTCAAGCAGCTGATGAAGGGCAATGTGATGTTCTATGAGGAGGACCTGAGAGAGAGCGACTTAGACATCACTGATGCGTATTGTGGTATTTGTACTGAGATCTTTAAGGAAGAATCAGTGATTCATCAGAGAAAAGTCTACTGCTTCATTCATCTGAGTGTTCAGGAGTTTCTCGCTGCTTTCTATGTGTTTTACTGCTATTTAAGCAGCACCATGGAAGCCCTTAAGACCTTTGATTCAATGCACAATTTGCATAAAGGTGCAATAGATAAAGCCTTAGAAAGTAAAAATGGGCATCTGGATCTGTTCCTGCGGTTCCTGCTTGGCATCTCACTGGAGTCCAATCAGAGACTCTTACAGGATCTACTGACAAACACAGAGGACAGCTCAGAGAGCATCAGGAGAACCACACAGTATATTAAAGAGAAGATTGAAGATGAAAATGGACTCTTCACTGAAAGATCTATCAATCTGTTCCTCTGTCTGCTGGAAGTCAAAGATCAGACTCTGTCCAGAGAGATTCAGGAGTTTGTGAAATCAGAGAAACTCAAAAAAAAAAAACTCTCTCCATCTCACTGCTCAGCAATCGCCTACATGTTTCAGATATCAGAGGAGGTGCTAGATGAGCTGGATCTCAAGAAATACAACACATCAGATGAGGGCAGAAGAAGACTGGTACCAGCTGTGATCAACTGCAGAAAAGCTCTGTGAGTGTTTAATATTGATACAATGAAGAGTCTCTTCTGAATGGAATTGCACTTTCTGTTTTGCTTATCTTTACAAAGTTCTGATCTGTTTTACAAGAATGAAACAGATGTAATTGGAATGATAATTGTAAAATAAGAGTAATTAATTAATTAGTTTGTGTTTTGTTTCAGTCTTGCTGGCTGTAATCTCACTGGTCAATCCTCTGAAATTGTGTCATCAGCTTTACAATCCTCAAACTCTGTCCTGAGAGAGCTGGACCTGAGTAACAATGACCTGCAGGATTCAGGAGTGAAGCTACTCTCTGATGGGCTGAAGAGTCCAAAATGTCAGCTTAAGATATTAAGGTATTTTAAAATATTATGCATTTCTAATTTCTCAAGATGTTGTCAAGGCTGCAGATCCGTACTAATTATCAGTTGTCGCCAACTACTCTATGTCTTTCTTTCTTTTTATTAGGAGTGCAAAAGTAAAAAAATATATATTAATACTAACAATAGTGATACCAAAGACGGAGCTGAAAATAAGTTGTGTAGATGTCATTAATGATATCAATAATAATAATAGATAACATTGATAATAATATCAATAAAATTATTGATACTAATATTAAAGATGGTGATGATAATATTTTGGATGGAAATAGTAATAATAATAATAATAATAATAATAACATTTATATCAATAATAACAGTAACAGTGATAATAATAATAATTATAACAATAGTAATACTTAATATGGTAATGATGATAATATTTTGTATTGACAGCAATAGTAATATCAATAATAATATAATAACATTAATTACAACAACAATAATAATAATAACAACAATATGAATGCTAAATATGGTGATGATTTTAATATTTTGTGATGACGGCAACAGTAATATCAATAATAATAACCGTACGTATAATAATAATAATAATCATAATAATGATAAAATGAAAATAGTAATAGTAGTAATGACAGATATCTAACACTTACCACTGCTCTCCTTGCTTCTGTGTCAGTTTTGTTTCCTCCTTCTCATTCACAGTACAGTTACTATTGTATGCATGCCTAAGCTGAGGTGGTGCATTAAATGAAGGGTGTGATGCATCTTTCCCTCTTTCCGGCCAGTATGCATATTATGATTTTAAGGATATGCATAGTTGATTTTAAACTGAGATCAGCCATGATTACTCAAGTGTTTGAGAGTTGAGGGCTTCACAGATGATGTAATCTTCACTGTTGTGTGTGTCTGTAGGTTGTCTGGCTGTATGGTGACAGAGGAAGGCTGTCATTATCTGTCTTCAGCTCTGAGTTCAAACCCCTCACACCTGAGAGAGCTGGATCTGAGCTACAATCACGTAGGACAAGCAGGAGTCCAGCTGCTTTCTGACAAACTGAAGGATCAAAACTGCTCACTAAAAATACTCAAGTATGTTGGGTACAATTTAAGAAATATTAATGTCTGTAACACTAAACAAAACACTGCTTACAAATCAAAATCATAATTAATTAATAGATCCCTATGATAATAGATTAATAGATCCCTATGCTATCTCAGAAATGTAGTTCTGTCATGACAGCTCTCAGAGGGATGGTAATGTACTTGATAATGTCAATGTATTTGGTCTTGGTGGAATAGTTCTGCTACGCTGTTGCTGCTAGTGCTGTGGCAGAGAAAGTATAGAGACTTGCTACTGCCATTCCAATACATCCACAACATGCTGCTGTGAGCATGTAAGAAATACAGCTGCTGCAAATATAACATACCTGAAACAACCCCACAGTATACATGTATCACCTCGTAGCAGACATATACATGTGGAGCTGTGGAAGGTGGAGGGTTTCTGAAGCAAGCTGCACTTCTTACAGCAAACTCTAGTCATATATTTAAATGCTGAGCAGCGAGCTCATTGGCTACCAATACAGGAAAGCACCAATCAGCTGTGCCGTGTGATGATGTCATTACGTCAGATTGAATTAGACCTATTAGACTCCACAATCAGAGTTTCATGCCAAATCTCTGTACTTGTACCATATTCTTTAATGTTGTGTTCATATTTAAAAAGTGTTTACTGAGATTAAAACTGTAAAAGGCAATTAATGAATAAAGAAAAAACAATGAAGATAGAGATAATGTGTGTGTGTGCGTGTGTGTGTGTGTGTGTGTGTGTGTGTGTCATTGTAGTTTGGACCATGGCGAGCATTTCAGGATCCGACCAGGTCTACAGAAATGTAGGTTCTTTATATGACACACTGTTTCACATTTATTGACAACAAACAAAAGTATACAACTGTTTTTCCTCTCTTTTTTTGTTCAGATTTCTGTGATCTCACACTGGATCCAAACACAGCAAACACTCAACTCATTCTGTCTGAGAACGGAGAGGTGAAATATGTGGAACAGCCGCAGTCGTATCCTGATCATCCAGAGAGATTTAAAGATATTCCTCAGGTTCTGTGTCGAGAGAGTCTGACTGGACGTCATTACTGGGAGGTTGAGTGGACTGGCTGGGCTCGTATAGCAGTGGCCTACAAAACAATCAGCAGAGAAGGGACTGTAGGTAAGTTTGGATACAATAACAAGTCCTGGTGTCTCTTCTGCCTTAATGATGGATTTGTTGTCTGGCACAACAATGTGAACAAAAACATTCCTGCTCCTTCACCCTTCTCTGAAAGAGTAGGAGTGTATCTGGACTGGCCGGCCGGCATTCTGTCCTTCTACAGCATCTCTGACACACACACACTCACACACTTACACACATTCAACACCACATTCACTGAACCCCTCTATGCTGGATTTAAGGTTTTTGACTCCTCACTCTCACTTTGTAAGATTACACAACAGACAAACTACTGACTTTTACTTATTTTACTTATTACTTATTTTTACTTTTATTAATCATTGTCACATGTCCGTTTATGAAAATATTTGTTTTTGAGGGATAGCATTTATGAATTTAACTGAAATAGTAAATGCATGTTGTACTTTCAAATGTAGTTAAACACAAATGTGTAACATTACAATGTATAATTAGTGCCACTTTATATTAGATGACTTTAACTACTACTTAACTACTTAACTAAAAAAAAAAAAAGATGCAACTAAGATGACTAAAATATCTACTATAAGTAACTACTATCACTTCATCTCCTGCATTCTGAACGCACCAGCCACTTCCTGCTTTTGGGCTGACAGAATAAAAAATAATAAAAAATTGCAGAGTCACTGAGATCCTTCTGTCTTCTCAGACTCGAATATGAGACAAATGTGAATGAACCGGTTTCTCCAGATGAATGATCTATTCCTGCAGTGTGTTCACTGTAAATCTGCAGTGTTTAATGTAAATCTGCAGGGTGTTTCTGTTTACTGTATATTTTATAATGAACAACTTGTCCCTTTTCTACCCACAGAGTCCAGTCTAACACAATACAGATCATGTACTTTCAGTGTGCTCATTAATTAATGAACTTTCATTTGGGTTTATTTAAACTTTGAAATTGCAAGTCAAAACAGAATGAAAAGTTTAAAATTAGGCAAAATTGTAAATCAGTAAACTGCATTAAACTGCAATTAATTAAATTATTATTCTCAGTACAATTAATCTTAGAATCACACGGGGAGAGATTGTAATAGAAATACAATGCAATACTATCACATTTTAATATTCTGTATTGGGTCTGGGCTATTTAAGACTCAGGTGTGGCTCAGTTTTGGGGCTTCTGGTTTACTCTGCTGAAAATCGATACCAATGCTAATTGCTTTGCGGTATGTGGGCCAAGGGAAAACGGTTAGTGTAGACCAGAGCTGGGACAGAAAAAAAAAATAATAATAATAATAATGCTATGTGGGCTGCACCAGAATGGAAGTTTTATGGTGATTTGGATTAGAGCCTGATCACTCTTCTATCTTTGATACACATGTAGCGCCCCCTTCTGGAAACAGAAAGCGCAATCTCTTTATTTATTTATTTAATGTCCACCATTTAGAAGTGTGAAAAGGAAACATTACAGGATTCAGAATTCAGAATAAAATATTATTTGTTTTTTTATATAATTATAATAAAATAAGTGCAGATATTGTGCATGCTAAGCATATTTTAAATATATTATTTATACAAAGTCTTACAAAACATTAGATGTTTACTTTCTACTTTAAAAGTGTAAAAAATCTGTAGATCTTTCTTTGTGAATATTAATGTATTCATGCAGTCTCTCACCCTTCTCATTTTTTATTCTCTATAACCATTTAATTCAAATTCCTAATTTATTTCATGATTCTGCAAAAAATGTACTATTATATTGAGTCTGAAGGGTGTTGTACTTGTGGTTTTCTCACTAATATCTCATGAAGCATGTCATGTTTTCTTTTCTGCTGTATGTTGATTGCCAGAAGCTGCTCTGTACCTTACCCATGATACTCTACAAAAAATATCTTTATGATTATCCACAGAAATGTATAAAAATTTATATATTTATCATGATTATGAAGATGAAATTATCAAAACAAATACCAATTAAAAAGTTTAGAATTAAATCAAATCTAGAACCAGTGGTTCTGACAGCAGACAGTAGAAGTGACTGAATGCAGTCTGTTCTGTTTGATTATCACTGATCATATATTACACCTAAAACATGATGATCATATTAAAACACTGAATCATTCTCTTCAGAAATACAAGATATTATGAACTTACATGAACATCAGATGTAGACTTTTGCTTGAGTCTGCTGCTTCTCACATGTTCCTGCTGAGACAAAAACTCTAATACTCTCACATTTATCTACTCTAAAGTTTAGAAGAAATCTCAAAAGCTTTACAAAAGTGTTCACCAATTCAAATGTCTCAATAGGAAATCAAACATGTCTTACTTCTTGTATAGGATATGTATTAATAATCTAATTAATACTCTATTCTCATAATTTAGGTAAGAATTTGTGTCTACTTGTATTTCTTCTAATGGCTTCTAGGAAAACATCTGAAATGCTGTTGATATGAGCAGCATTTCAGAGAGACATGTGAAAATCAAAACTAAGCCTTCTGAACTTAAAGGGATACTCCATCCCAAAATAATTTTTTTGTCATTATTCACTTACCCCCATGTTGTTCCAACCCGTAAAAGCTTCTATGTCAACCACGCCACAAGGATATGTTTTTTACGTGTATTTACGCTTTGGTTTCAAAGACAACAGTGCAACAGCACAGAGCGGCTGACACAGAAGAGGAATGATTTGGAGAGACACAGAGGAGAGGAATTGTTGAATAAAGTAGTTATTTTTGCTTTCTTCACAAAAAGTAATACTTTGTCACTTCATAATGTTACGGTTGAATCACTGATGGCAGATGGACCATTCCTACCTGTTTACATCCAAAAAACCTTTAATTGTATTCTGAAGATGAACAAAGCTTTTATGGGTTTGGAACGACATGGGGGTAAGTGATTAATGACCCAATTTGCATTTTGGTATGGAGAATCCCTTTAAGAGAAGCAACCACTCAGCAGTTCATTTACAGTTATTTACTATCTGTATTTTTTCAATACCTGTAACAAGTTTCCTAAACTCTTAACACAGTTAGCACAACATCTGTCTTTTAAGGCTATACAATTAACACATTTCTTTTTGCTTTGATACAAAATGCATAGAGTTAACCCAAATGTAAAAGTCTTGAACTTATTTTACACACAAGCTCAACCGAGACCAAAACAATGTAATTTTACAGTCAAATTTACAAATGCTTTCACACTGTATGTCAGAACAGATAAAATCATGTTCTAAGACTAACTTACAACTAACTTGCAAACGTAGAAGTTTGGGCAGATTAGATCACATTTATTTATTTACTTTTTATTCTACTGTGTCTTTTTCTGTTCTGTAAATTTAGTATTTTAACATTATGACATAAATTATAAATAAATCAGAGCTATATTGCATTTTTTACTTGTATTTTTGTTTTCTTTCCTTTTCTAATGTCCTGTTGCAAATAAAGTATTTACTGCAGCAATTCTGTGCCTGTATTTTTTTTTTTTTTACATAAACTGTGCATTGTATAAAGCTACTCTGAGATGGTCATTAATTTTTTGTATTGAATTTCTGCAGCAAAAGAAACAAAATGCACACATTTACTAAACCCAACAAAACAAAAATGTTGAGAGGCTTCAAAAGACAACTACAGTGCAAAACAATACAATTACAATACAATATACTGTCTACTGTATAAGGGCAGACCTGACACATAAAATAATGCAGTTTCTGTAATTTCAGCTGATGATAGTGTTTTTTTGTCATTGTGTTATGATTGACTAAATATTCCTGTTGGAAGAAAACGTGTGTTAGTGTTTTGAATAATTATTTGATTTTGAAACATGTTTGAAATGTTTTGTTAGACATAGTGTTTTGTTTTAGTTTATTATTGTATTTTGAAAATTAGTTTTGGGGTTTAGTTTACAATGTGTGATTTTGAGCATGAAATTAACCGTTTTGCCAGTTGTGTGTTTTAGGTGTGTTGGTGCAGTTTAGAGTTTAGAAAACTTGTTAAATGTATTGAGAAAACTGTCATAGCGATTGTAAAAAACTGTAGTGAGGGGGGCACTTTTCCACACAAGATTTTCCACACAAGATCAGGCCAAATAGGTCCTCTTTTACTGTATACCGTATGATTATGCGAGAATCTTAACACCTGAGTATTTTTCCTAGATGGGAATCAGCTTATATATTTTCAAAACTTTAATCAGCTGTTTATCATTACAGTTTTTTACAATCACTATAACAGTTTTTTCAGCATTTGTCTAAAATCTTATAATGTCTTGTTTTGTCTTTAACATACTGTTCATATCCAGAGAGAGCAGACTCCATTTTACAATGATTGAAATCGCCGGGAATAAAAACAGGTGTATGTTGAAGATGGATATCTCTTATGATGCTCACTGCGTTTCCTGCTTTGCCCGACGGAAGGACATACACAACACAGATCAAAATATTCCCAAACTCTCTAGGTAGATAGAAAGGTCTCAAACTTAAACATAAAAGTTAAATGTCCGAACTACATACTGTGGATTCGTATGGCTACAGTGGTCATTTACGAACAAACAGAGGCATCCGCCGCCTCTGCTCTTCCCCGAGGTGACAGATCTATCTGCCCGAATAAGAGAAAAACTTTTGTACCTCTATCAACGAGCTGAGCATCTCAGGGCGAGGCCAGGTTTCAGTTAGCACCAGAAGATCTGCATCCAGGTGTTGTACCCAATTTCGTCCCCCCTGCCGAAATATTACATAATTGGGCACAACATCAAAACTCAAAATAAGCTTTAGATTTATTGTTAAGTTCTTCTATCTTCTGTTGTAAAGATCTAAAGTTGCTCAAGATTATTGCTGGTAATGGCGGTTTGCTCCTCCTGGACGCCATCATGTGCGAATAATTGACTGATATCTGGTGAGCAATAATCAACCCAGTAAAGAGCCATATAAGTATCGCCATTTCGACAACTTACTTAAAAAAATTAACCAAACTTAAAAAAAGAAAAAACATAAACATAAAACTGAACATAAAAAGTTCAGACTTTATCAGATTTGTGAGATAAATTCACAATTGCAAGAAATAAATGTCAGAACTGTGAGATAAAAAAAAAAGTCATAATTTCCAATTACCTTTTATATTCGAGGACAGAAATAAGCTTTTATAGGATCCACATGTGTAAGAGGGAAAATAAACAAAAAAAAACATAAAAATGCACAGTACAAGCACACATTTTTAACCCTCGCTTACATCTCCCTTTTTGTGATCCAACTACTCCTCTCCCTCTCCCAGGCTTTATTTTTCTCTCTCTGATTCTTGGTGTTGTTTTGCATCCACTAAACCATTTTACATTTTACTCTATGTTGATGTTATGGAAAGAGCATCAACACCTGACTATTCCTCGAATAAATAGGCTGGAATCAGCTGTTTCTAAATATTTTAGAGATCTTTTTCTTAAAAATGCTTATTAGTTGTTAAAATATTTTATATAGAGCAATTTTTTTCAATAATTTTGAGTTGCTGTTGTTGCAGAAGTAGAGGCTTTACACTATATTTAAAGTTTGGAACATTAGGTCATTTCTGTCATGCTGTGTTTAAAAGGTTACTTCACCGCAAAATGAAAATTCACTTACCCCCATGTCTCTCCAAGCCTGTAAAAGCTTGTTTGTCTTCGAAACACAATTTAAGATATTTTGGTTGAAAACTGGTAGGCTTGAGACTGTCCCATTGACTGCCAAATAAATAACACTGTAAAGGTCAGTGTTGGTCATCTTACTTAAGTAATTAGTTGCAGTTACAAATTACTTCTCCCAAAATGTAATTGAGTTAGTAACTCAGTTACCACATTGTAAAAGTAATTAGTTACTCAGCAAAGTAACTGTGACGTTATTTTTTATGTTCTATAACGCTATTATGTCCTTTAACATCTTAAATATATAAGATGTTTATATTAACTTGAAGAATAAAAACACTAAGTATTTTAGAAAATGCTGTATTTATTTGAACTCAATAGATTGCAGCCTACCATATGATATGCATAGAAATAAAAACATATAAAAAATATATTGAAAATAAAATTCAAATGCAAAATTAAGACAAACCAATTTAAACGTGGGTAAAAAGAAACAAAGGGAAACCTGGCCATAAGTGCAAATCTCTGTAACTGTATATTAGGCCCAAGTTACTGCTAGTGATGGGAAGTTCGGATCATTTTACCGACTCTGACTTTTGAGTCACGTTCAGCAAAATGAACAAATCTTTTTTCGATTCATTTGGTTCATTTCGTTCATTTTAGCAAAATGAAATTAAAATGTTATGTGTTACTTCCCCAACAGATCTCTAGTACTTATGCAAATGTTGATCACACTACAAACAATACAAAATTAAAATGCTATAAGATACAGAAAATGTTAATTCATTGTTTACCTGGGTCTTCAGTCTGTGATTAGCTCACCTCACCTCTAATCTGACAAGTCTTCGGGTTCAAGTCATTCCTTAATAACGTGACAGACCCATACGCTACCAACGCAGTCTTGAGTCAGAAAGAGAATTGATTAGTTCATCTCATGAATCTTTGGGTCGAGTCAATCCTTAATCAAGTGACAAACCCATACGCTATTTCTGACATTTCTATCACTGTGTTTTGTTACCATTTCTTCAGGATCTGTGGTGTGTTATTATTTAATAAATAAATAAAACCCTGTTATAAATAAAATATTGATTACTTTGTCTTTTTGACTGTCTATCAGTAAATAAACAGTAGGTTAAATAATAATATATTAATACAAGCCTACAATACAAAGTATTTATAGCCTAGTTTGTTCATTTTTAATCAAATTTTGAGTTTGCTGGTATAATAATTGCTTTTCCTAGGCAAACTTGACATTTTGGTCTAATATATGTACAAGAAGATTGCTCAAAAAGGACATAATGACATAAATAAAAAGCAAATATCAACAAAAATATCATACAACAAGGTAATTTTTGAAGATTAGAATCCACTGTAAAAAAGGGATTTCGCCATCATATGGACAACATTTAAAGCATAATTATTATAAAAAGAATAATAAGTACTATGCTCCCATTTGTAAGGAAGGTTGTAAATTAACTAATTACTCTAGCCAATGATGTCACGTCACGTGACAAAAGAACGAACAACCTGAAGACCCGAAAGATTAACTAATCAATTCTCTTTCAGGCTCAATACTGCATTCTTTTGCTGTCTATGGTTTTAGCGTATGGGTCTGTCACGTGATTGAGGTATGATTCGACCCGAAGACTCATGAGATTAACTAATCAATTCTGTTTCCGGCTCAGATTGCATTGGGTTTAGCCTATGGGTCTGTCATGTGATTAAGGAACGAGTCAAAAACCTGATAGACCCGAACTATGAACTAATCCATTCTCTTTCCGGCTCAAGACTGCATTGACTGACACAGGTGAATTACTCATAGACAGTAAAAGAAATGGACACAGCGACCCCATTGGATTCAACGGAGATAAGTGAAGTCAATTAGAAGCACGGACTTCCTGGGGATCGAGCGTACTGCGCAGACACAAACTGAGGTTGATGACGTAGATGTCACGTGAGCAACCTGTAATTCTTCTAATCGCTGTGCCAAGAGAAATCTGAATCACCCACCGAATCTTGCAGAGAAGGCGAGCGTGAACAGCAGCAAATTTTGGTAAGTATTTTAATGAATTATCTCCATTGACTTTATGCCTCCACGTCCCACCGAAAGCCTCATAGACAGTAAAAGATTGCCTGCGAGCTTCTCCTCCTGTCCATACAGTAATTTCTCTACTGTGCGACAGAGAGTTGCTGGTTATGACGCAATCGTTAACCTATTTTTTACAAAAACTGATTCTACGGGACCATAACGTAAAATACAAGGTAATGGAGCCATTTACATTTTTGTGTTTCTTTAGAAATAATTAATGGAAAAATGTAGTCTTTAAACACCTCAGATGTAAAGTTTTTCGCTGTCAAAGTGACGCAATAATGAATGGGAGTCAATGGAATGCTAACAGCAGGTGGGGGTCCGCAAGCCAAATGCTTCAAAAAAATATGAAACCCTGCCCTCCTGGAAATACTACTAGCAGAACAGAACCGATAGAATATTGCACATGCGCGACTGAATGAATCATCCCCTGAGACGACTGGTTCTTCCCGAGTCACATTAAAGATTCGCTCAAAATGAACGAATCGTTCAAGAATGACACATCACTAGTTACTTTACATTATGAACTGAACACTATCCAACTCTTATGGTGCACGAATAGAGCATCTGGCACGAGTGATTTCAATGTTAAGTCAATGCAATGACGCGAATAGACAACCTCCAAAAATCACCGAAAAACATTTTTAAATAGATGCTGTCTTTATAAATAAATAAAGGTCAGTTAATTCTCAGCACATAGAGACTCTTTCACCTAGATACCACACTATAGAGACTGTGTCTGTTCCCCGAACTAGAAAATACAAAAAACGTCCAAACCAAGTTAAGGCTAACAATTTAATTGAGGTTCAACAAATAAAAAACAAATGCAATATGGATAAACAAATGATAAAGATTGGCTTATTGAATATCAGATCCATTTCTACGAAAACACTTTTTGTAAATAATATGATAACTGATCATAATATAGATGTGCTCTGTTTGACAGAAACCTGGCTAAAACCTGATGATTACATTATTTTAAATGAGTCCACCCCCCAAGATTATTGTTATAAACATGAGCCGCGTCTAAAAGGCAAAGGGGGAGGAGTTGCTTCAATTTATAATAACGTTTTCAGGATTTCTCAGAGGGCAGGCTTCAAGTATAACTCGTTTGAAGTAATGGTGCTTCATATAACATTATCCAGAGAAACAAATGTTAATGATAAATCCCCTGTTATGTTTGTACTGACCAGGGCACCATACAGACTTTATTAAAGAGTTTGGTGATTTTACATCTGAGTTAGTTCTGGCTGCAGATAAAGTCTTAATAGTTGGTGATTTTAATATCCATGTCGATAATGAAAAAGATGCATTGGGATCAGCATTTATAGACATTCTGAACTCTATTGGTGTTAGACAACACGTTTCAGGACCTACTCATTGTCGAAATCATACTCTAGATTTAATACTGTCCCATGGAATTGATGTTGATAGTGTTGAAATCATTCAGCCAAGTGATGATATCTCAGATCATTATTTAGTTCTGTGTAAACTTCATATAGCCAAAATTGTAAATTCTACTTCTTGTTACAAGTATCGAAGAACCATCACTTCTACCACAAAAGACTGCTTTTTAAGTTATCTTCCTGATGTATCCAAATTCCTTAGCATATACAAAACCTCAGAACAACTTGATGATGTAACAGAAACTATGGACTCTCTCTTTTCTAGCACTTTAAATACAGTTGCTCCTTTACACTTAAGAAAGGTTAAGGAAAACTGTTTGACACCATGGTATAATGAGCATACTCGCACCCTAAAGAGAGCAGCCCGAAAAATGGAGCGCAGCTGGAGGAAAACAAAACTAGAGGTATTTCGTATTGCTTGGCGGGAAAGTAGCATATCCTACAGAAAAGCATTAAAAACTGCTAGATCTGATTACTTTTCTTCTCTTTTAGAAGAAAACAAACATAACCCCAGGTATTTATTCAATACAGTGGCTAAATTAACGAAAAATAAAGCCTCAACAAGTGTTGACATTTCCCAACACCACAGCAGTAATGACTTTATGAACTACTTTACTTCTAAAATCGATACTATTAGAGATAAAATTGCAACCATTCAGCCGTCAGCTACAGTATCAAAGTCAGTGCACTATAGACCCCCTGAGGAACAGTTCCACTCATTCTCTACTATAGGAGAGGAAGAATTTTATAAACTTGTTAAATCATCTAAATTTTACAACATGTATGTTAGACCCTATACCATCTAAGCTCTTAAAAAAGGTGCTTCCAGAAGTCATAGGTCCTCTTCTGACTATTATTAATTCCTCATTGTCATTAGGATATGTCCCCAAAACCTTCAAACTGGCTGTTATTAAGCCTCTCATAAAAAAGCCACAACTTGACCCCAGAAAACTAGTTAATTGTAGACCAATCTCGAATCTCCCTTTTCTGTCCAAGATACTAGAAAAGGTGGTATCCTCACAATTATATTCCTTATTAGAGAATAATGGTATATGTGAGGATTTCCAGTCAGGATTTAGACCGTATCATAGTACTGAGACTGCTCTCCTTCGAGTTACAAATGATCTGCTCTTATCATCTGATCGTGGGTGTATCTCTCTATTAGTTTTATTGGATCTTAGTGCTGCATTTGACACAATTTACCACAACATTCTTTTGCATAGACTTGAACACTTTGTTGGCATCAGTGGAAGTGCATTAGCATGGTTTAAATCGTACTTATATGACCGCCATCAGTTCGTAGCAGTGAATGAAGATGTATCATATCGATCACAAGTGCAGTATGGAGTACCTCAAGGCTCAGTTCTAGGGCCGCTACTCTTCACGCTTTATATGTTACCCTTGGGAGATATCATCAGGAAACATGGTGTTAGCTTTCACTGTTATGCTGATGATACGCAGCTCTATATTTCCTCGCAGCCCGGTGAAACACACCAATTTGAAAAACTAATGGAATGCATAGTCGATATAAAAAATTGGATGACGAGTAATTTCTTACTACTAAATTCAGAAAAAACAGAGGTGTTAATCATAGGGCCTAAAAATTCTACTTGTAATAACCTAGAACACTGTCTAAGACTAGATGGTTGCTCTTTCAATTCTTCGTCATCAGTTAGGAACCTAGGTGTGCTACTTGATCGCAATCTTTCCTTAGAAAGCCACGTTTCTAGCATTTGTAAAACTGCATTTTTCCATCTAAAAAATATATCTAAATTACGGCCTATGCTCTCAATGTCAAATGCAGAAATGTTAATCCATGCATTTATGACTTCAAGGTTAGACTATTGTAATGCTTTATTGGGTGGTTGTTCTGCACGCTTGGTAAACAAACTACAGCTTGTCCAAAATGCAGCAGCAAGAGTTCTTACTAGAACCAGGAAGTATGACCATATTAGCCCGGTCCTGTCCACACTGCACTGGCTCCCTATCAAACATCGTATAGATTTTAAAATATTGCTTATTACTTATAAAGCCCTGAATGGTTTAGCACCTCAGTATTTGAATGAGCTCCT